>NC_045747.1:34671812-34676455 GCF_008692095.1 Etheostoma spectabile | reverse complement strand
GGCGGTAAGCGTAAAGGCGGGGCTGCCGTTCTAGTTTAACAACAGATGGTGTAATCCTGGTCACATTACGATTAAACAGCGTACTGTAGCCCGGACTTGAACTGCTCGCTGTGGGACTCCGGCCATATTATCTGCCACGGGAAATCTCACACCCTCCCGTGCTGTTTACATTCCGCCCTCTGCCAACCCACGTCGGCGTGTAACGTCACCCACACCGCCATTGCTGAACCTCCAGCCTCAACCCCAGTGCCCTCATAGTGATCTCGGGTGACTTCAACCAGTCACCATGACCCACCACACTAACTACCTTCACCCAGTATGTGAGCTGCCTACTAAGAGGAGAGACCCTGGACCTGCTGTATGCTAATGTCAGGGACGCATACAGGCCCCCCTCTAAGCAGATCCGACCACAACCTGGTTCAAATCAACCCCTGCTAGTGTGCCTCTGGTGAAAAGGCACCTGTGACCTCAGGGACAGTGAGGAGAATGGTCGGGGAGGCCTATGAGACACACTTCAGGGATGTTTTGAGGTGACAGACTGGATGCACTCTGTGAGCCACATGGAGAGGACTAGATGGGTTGACTGAGTGTATCTCAGATTACATAAACTTCGTGTGGACTGCACTGTCCCAGCAAAGACTGTCAGTGTTACCCAACAACAAACCATGGGTAACAAGGACATCAAGAACATCCTAGCTAAGAGGGCTTTCACGCTGGATAGGAGAAGGAGGGCCATTCAAGACCTGAAGGTGAAGATCAGGAGCTAAGGAGAAGTACAGGAGGAGCTGAGCGTAAACTCCAGCAGAACAGCATGAGGGAGGTCCGACGGTATAGGACCATCACTGGCTTCAGACCAATGCACAGAGGATTTGATGGCAACTTGGACAGGCCAATGAACTCAATCTGTTCTTTAACAGATTTGATGCTCCTGCTCCTCCCATCCCCCCTTGACACAACTGCTGTCCTCACCTCCAACCCCACTACTTCCCCCCCCCCCTCCTGTCCCTTGCCCTCCTCCTGGGAGATCCCTACTCCCCCTCCTCTAGCACACAGTTTAAGGCTGAATCCCATTCCTTCCCCTTACCCCTACCCCTTACCCCTTCCCTAGCTTTTGCGCGTTCACCGGGACCTATGCTCTCCACTACCTATTACACCGAGGGAAGGGGAGACCAGGGCTGTATACCCTTAAACCAGTGTGGATGCGACCTCACTGAAAACACACAGGCATCAATGGCTGCCCGTCACCAAGAGACTCATAAATGTAAGTACTTCGGCTTAATAATTGATTAAAAAGTTACGACGTCTTGTTTTGTGGTCTATGCAGTCCTGTACATGTATACTCAACCATGTTCCAACTGAAACTTTTAAAAATCGCTAGCTTGCAATGCAACGCTAACGCTAATCGCTAACGCTAACTTTGAACAGTCCCACATTTTTCTGCCTTGAATGACTGTATACATCGCATAGATTGTATACCTATTGTTGAATTTAAAATGTTTATGTGCTTAAACTTGTGGGTATTGCATTATAACTTTCAAGTCAAAAGGTAAAAGCTTATTTCAGCATAATGAAGACATGTTGTCATGCGTTTTGTTGTCATAAGATATATTGTGTTTGTTTTGTTGTTTTACATTAAGATGTTTGCAATACTTCTGTTATATATAAATGTTCTGTTAACTATGTTATAATCCAGCTCTACAAATGTGTCAGAAGTTGAATTGATGAGGTTTCTTCTTATGGCCCACTGATCTTTTGCTTGCCAGTCCTGAACTGAGGTCATAACTTTACATCACATTCCAATTTCCAATTCCAATAGGCACACACACACACCACTGTGGCCAGAGACCCCACCCTTTCTGCATAAGACCAGGGGTCCAGGAGCAAGAGTCAGACAATTTTGGGGTTGAGCCGTTAGTTACTCTGTTATTGTCCTCAGGATATCTATGTAATAAAATGGATTCACACATCCACATCTGAGATTTTGACTACTAATTGAATGACCCCTGAGATGGAGCGAGTTATCCCAACACTATATATATATTATATTAACGGTCTACGATACATCGCTACGTGCTTCACATAACCGCCCTGTATCACACAGGAGGACACAGCAGCTGGTCCAGTTTGGGCTAAACGCAGACGTTTCCTAAATCCTTGTTCATGTTTGTACCCATCATTATTGCATTGGTACTGTATTATTGTAATCATTTGTAATTAATTCCTGTTCATTTTCATGCACTTGTATATTGTTGTTGGTTTTGATATGGACACTGGAAAATATGAGGGGGGTTACTGGCCAAAAGGCTTCAGACTGTGTCTGGAATATCAGAACAGCTGTAGTTAATTTGTTTATTTGTGGTCTTGTTTGTATTTTTTTAGTTTTACCCATTTGAAGCCTTTTTTAGTGTGTGACATGTTAGTTATGGTTCTAATAGTGACAATGGTTCTGTAACATAATTTTTATGTAAGTTTTTTGCCTGTTAATTTCACATTATCACAATTGAGACAGATTTTTGTCAACAAAAGTTTTTTGTGAACATCAATGACATTCAAAACGGTGATACTGAAACAGATATACACCATGTATACATGGTGTATATGTATGTAACCCCATGTATACAGGGTGCTATTTATGTATACACCCTGTATACAGGGTGTATATGTATTTACATGATAGTGATACACTATGTATGCAAACAGACCTAATACTACACAGATAGAACATCTGCCTCTGCATCACCAATAAAACCTAAAATATATAATATTTAAATCTATGACACTGTTGTCCAAACCCACACAATCAACAGACAGAGACGGCATCTTGGAGGTTTGTGATCAATACTGCATTTGATGTCACCAAGTGGTGTCCCATTTCATAGGGGTATGTTTTCACCCCTACCACTTACCCCTTGGTTTCAAGGGCCAAGGGGTAGGGGTAAGGGCCAAGGGGTAGGGGTAAGATGGAGAAATGGGATTCAGCCTAACACCTCTCTCCAGCCTGACCCCCCTCCCCCCTACCCACCTGTGACCTCTGTGTGCCTCACTGTTGACCAGTGAGAAGACAGCTGCTAGACTCCACTCTAATAAGGCTGCGGCCCTGATGGTATCCATCCTGGGGTGCTCAAAGCCTGTGCCTCCCACTATGTGGAGCTTTCACCATGTCTTCAACCTGAGCCTTAGTCTCCAAAGGGTCCCCATGCTGGGAAGACATCTTGCCTTGTTCTGTGCCAAAGACGCCACGTCCCAGTGACTCCAAGGACTTCAGACCCTTGGCACTGACCTCCCACATTATGAAGACCTGAGAGACTGTTTCTGGAACGCTGCGGCCCATGGTCAACCTCTCCTGGACCCCCTCCAGTTCGCCTACCAGCGAACCATTGGGAGTTGGGACGCCATCATCTTCCTGCTCAACCGCATCTACGCCCACCTGGACAGGCCGGCGCACAGTGAGGGTCATGTGTTTTTGACTTCTCCAGTTCTTTCAACACATCCGGCCGGCCCTGCTGTGAGAAGCTGACGGCGATGCAGAGATCCCCCCCTTGTTTCCTGGACTGTTGACTACTACTGGCAGACCACAGTATGTGCGCCTGCAACACTGTGTGTCAGACAGCGTGGTCACAACACCGGGGCCCCGCAGGGGACTGTCCTCTCTCCCTCCTCTTCACCATCTCACACCACAGACTTCAACTACCACACAGATCTTGCCATCTTCAGAAGTTCTGATGACTCTGCTGTGGTTTGGATGTATCAGCGAGGGGGACGAGGCTGAGTACAGAGCTGTGGTGGGGGACTTGTCACAGCGAGTGAGCTGAACCATCCCAGCTCAACGTGACCAAGACCAAGAGCTGGTGGTGGATCTAAGGAGAGGCAAGGCAGCAGTGAGCCCTGTTTCTATCCAGGGGGTCAGTGTAGACATTGTGAGACTACAAATACCTGGAGTGCACTTAGACAATAAACTGGACTTGGGCCAAGAACACTCAAGCCCTCTACAGGAAGGCCAAAGCCGTCTCTATTTCCTGAGGAGGCTGAGGTCCTTCAACATCTGCAGGACAATGCTAGATGTTTTATGAGTCTTTGGTGGCCAGTGCTATCCTCTTTGCTGTTGTCATGCTGGGGCAGCAGGCTGAGGTAGCGACGCCAACAACTCAACAAACTGATTCGCAAGGCCAGTGACGTCGTGGGGGTGATTGGACTCTCTGTTGGTGGTGTCAGAGAGAGGACGCTGTCCAAACTACATGCCATCTTGGACAATGTCCTCACACCCCCTCCTGGCTTGCTGCGCAATCACAGAGCACTTTCAGTGATGGCTCATTCTCCCAAAATGCACCACAGACGCCACAGGAAGTCATTCCTGCCTGTGGCCATCAAACTTTATAACTCCTCCCTCAGTGTCCCGACACACAGACACTTAGAGAGGTTATAAACTGGACTTATATCTGTTTTTACTAGAGAGGAGAGGACCCTGGACCTGCTGTATGCTAATGTCAGGGACGCATACAGCCCCCTCTAAGCAGATCCGACCACAACCTGGTTCAAATCAACCCCTGCTATGTGCCTCTGGTGAAAAGGCAACCTGTGACCTCAGGGACAGTGAGGAGATGGTCGGGGGAGGCCTATGAGACACTTCAGGGATGTTTTGAGGT
>NC_045747.1:34670696-34670801 GCF_008692095.1 Etheostoma spectabile | reverse complement strand
ATCTTTTGCTTTGCCAGTCCTGAACTGAGGGTCATAAACTTTAAGTCACATTCCAATTTCCAATTCCAATAGGCACACACACACACCACTGTGGCCAAGAGACCC
>NC_045747.1:34670584-34670686 GCF_008692095.1 Etheostoma spectabile | reverse complement strand
GAATAAGACCAGGGGGTCCAGGAGCAGAGAGTCAGACAAATTTTGGGTTGAGCCGTGTTAGGTTGACTCTGTATTTGTCTCTAGGATATCCTATGTAATAAA
>NC_045747.1:34670155-34670283 GCF_008692095.1 Etheostoma spectabile | reverse complement strand
TTCATTGTTCATGCACTTGTATATTGTTGTTGGTTTTGATATGGGACACTGATGAAATATATGAGGGGGGGTTACTGGCCAAAAGGCTTCAGACTGGTCTGGAATATCAGAACAGCTGTAGTTAATTT
>NC_045747.1:34669941-34670059 GCF_008692095.1 Etheostoma spectabile | reverse complement strand
GTTCTGTAACATAATTTTATGTAACGTTTTTGCCTGTTATGTTCAATTTATCACCAATTGAGACAGATTTTTGTCAACAAAATGTTTTTGTGAACATCAATGACATTCAAAACGGTGA
>NC_045747.1:34669691-34669841 GCF_008692095.1 Etheostoma spectabile | reverse complement strand
GTATATGTATGTATACATGATACATGTGTATACACATATGTATTGCAAACAGACCTAAATACTACACAGATAAGAACATCTGCCTCTGCATCACCAAAGTAAACCTAAAATATATAAATATTTAAATCCATATGACACTGTTGTCCAAAC
>NC_045747.1:34668856-34668950 GCF_008692095.1 Etheostoma spectabile | reverse complement strand
GAACAGCTGCGGCCCATGGTCAGACCTCTCCTGGACCCCCTCCAGTTCGCCTACCAGCGAACCAGTTGGGAGTTGAGGACGCCATCATCTTCCT
>NC_045747.1:34668656-34668846 GCF_008692095.1 Etheostoma spectabile | reverse complement strand
ATCTACGCCCACCTGGACAGGCCGGCGAGCACAGTGAGGGTCATGTTTTTTGACTTCTCCAGTTCTTTCAACACTATCCGGCCGGCCCTGCTGGGTGAGAAGCTGACGGCGATGCAGATGGATCCCCCCCTTGTGTCCTGGACTGTTGACTACCTGACTGGCAGACCACAGTATGTGCGCCTGCAACACT
>NC_045747.1:34668276-34668411 GCF_008692095.1 Etheostoma spectabile | reverse complement strand
AGACCAAGGAGCTGGTGGTGGATCTAAGGAGAGGCAAGGCAGCAGTGAGCCCTGTTTCTATCCAGGGGGTCAGTGTAGACATTGTGGAGGACTACAAATACCTGGGAGTGCACTTAGACAATAAACTGGACTGGG
>NC_045747.1:34667670-34667799 GCF_008692095.1 Etheostoma spectabile | reverse complement strand
TAACACTGGCTTGTAATGTATGCAATACTCAACTGCTACTATTATTATTATTATTATTTCTTTTCACCATTACACCTTAATTATGTTATTTATGTAAATACTGTATCATAATATACCTTTAACTATGTA
>NC_045747.1:34649769-34667645 GCF_008692095.1 Etheostoma spectabile | reverse complement strand
GCTCTGTGCAACGAACTTTCCTCCAATGCCCAAAGTACATCAACAGAGGATCTCGTCGCAACCAAAATCTAATGGCTCGCAAGGATGGAAAAAAAAATCCCTGTCTTTGGAATATTGCTCACGGTCATAAAGCCTAATGACAAGTTGACCATACTCTACTTGCCTGTCGCCCAGATTGGATCAGTCAAACCGACTGAAAGTTGGATGGTTCAACACAGAACCTTACCAACCGGCTTTCTTTAGGCCACTTCATGGGACCATGAAATGGATTTTCTATGTCTCAGCGAAACGTGGCAGCAGAGCAATGGTATTCTTCTCATTTAACCAAGCAGTCCCACATGGATTTCTTAATAGCTGTAAACCCTGCTCATCCGTTGGGGAGTGGTCTCGCACTGCTCTATTGCTGAGAATGTGAAACTGACACCACTCTCTGTGCCTGATCACACTCTTTTGAACTGGTGGCTGTTAAACTCAGAGACCACACACAACATTACTGCAGTTTTTGTACAGACCACCCAAAACCATAAAATAGTGTGATTCTGACTTTCCACGTTCTTAGTGTTTTGAATGCAATGTCTCCTCATAATCTGATGGGGGGATTTATATACATATGGACACTGTTTAAGGCTGATCTCATTTCTCTGTCTTACCCCTACCCCTTACCCCTTACCCTTCCCCTCGTTTTTGCGCGTCACAAGGGACCTATTGGTGTCCCAATTGTTAAGGGAGGGGATAAATGAGGGCTGTATAGCCACTAGAAACGAGTGTGGAAGCGACCTCACTGTAACACACAAGCAACAATGGCTGCTGCATGACCAGAAGAGACACATAAATGTAAGTACTTTCGGCTTAATAATTGATTTAAAAGTTACGACAGTCTTGTTTTTGTGGTCTATACGTCCTGTTACATATACTTGCAAACCATGTTCCCACTGAAACTTTTTAACAAAGCGCTAGCTTGCAATCCTAACGCTATCGCTAACGCTAAGTTGATTTGCACAAACAGTCCCGCATTCTCTGCCTGAATGGACTTTACATCGCCATAGATGGTTTGTTTGTTTGATAGGGACACTGATGAAATGTGAGGCCAACAGGCTCCAGACTGGTCTGGAATACGTTTTTGCCTGTTATGTTTGATTTATCGGCAATAAAGACAGATTTTATTAACAAAATGTTTTTCCTGAACATCAATGACATCACCCAACGGTGATGAACTAAAACAGATATACCACACCTGGTATACAGGGTGTATATGTATGTGTCATGATACATGTGTATACACATAGTATGCAAACAGAACTAAGTACTACACAGTAAGAACATCTGCCTCTGCACCCCAAAGTGACACAAAACTATAAAATATATAAATTATAAATGCATATGCCCTCTTTGTCAAAACCACACAATCAACAGACAGAGACGGCATCTTGGAAGTTGTGATCACTAGCATGGTGATGAACCAAGTGTGGCCATTTCATAGAGGTATGTTTTCACCCCTTACCCTTGGTTTCAAGGGCCAAGGGGTAGGGTAAGGGCAGGGTGGGGGTAAGATGGAGAAATGGGATTCAGCCTAATGCATTCACAAAAGACTTTGGAGGTGCTAGACTCATTTCACATCACACAATATATTAACTTTACAACACAAAAAAGGACATATTTTAGATCGTCTTGCTCTAGTACAAGTTTAGATAATACAGTACTGTTGAACTACCCATCTCGAATACAAACTGTACTGTTTGACACCCATCTGCCATCTGTCATAAAAGTCCAAGATTCAACAGAGGAACTTTTCAGGGTTTCAGAGTGCTCGTGTATTTAAATGCCAGAATATTGATCAAAAGAAATGATACAACATGATTATGAAGTGCACAGACATTTCTACTTGAACATTTTTCAATATTGTGAAACATACAGTATAGTTTGACAAAAAAAACATTAAGATGGTTGTGTATCAAATAGTGAAAACCCACAGAGAATTATCAGTGATTCGCAGTTGTTTTATCAGGTTTACAGCTCATTGTTTTACTGCCCCTTAACTTTATTGTTCAAATGCAAGTAGCCAAACAATCTATAATTACTTAACTACAAGAGGTAGAGAGCTAGGGCAATGTGGATACCGGGTTTTAGTTTTCCAAGACAAAATCCATCTTCTCCGCTTTATTCCAGACCTTAATACCTTTAGGTTCTTTGCCAGTTTTCAAATAATAGGCTTGTTTAAAATCCCTTCATATATCCTACTTTCTATCCCACATTACTGACGGAACAGTGGATACCTTGGTGGGTACAGGGCCCCTACATTCATCTAAATCAGGGATGACAACATCACGCAAAGGGCCAATCAGGCCCACTGTATGACTTAGCAAAGTGTGGAAACTAAATTAAAAACTAATTTGAATTCCAATTAACAACTTAAATCTCAGAGAATATCAGTATTTTTGTGTAAATTTTTTAGAATATTACACCTCTTGCTGGGTCCGTAACATAATTTTTTTCCTACAATTTCCTTAGATGCTGTCGCAGCAGAAGCAACTTGCGTTTGCCAACATCAAGCTGAGACAAGAAATTCTGTGGCAGATCAATATGATCTTTCCGGAGTGGTTTTATGGCCCGTTCCACTTGAGATCTATTAGGTATGTGGCCAGAACAAAAATCTGTTGACCCCCTACTGAAATGGTTTGAGAACTATAATCAGTAGGATAGATCTTTTTTTTTTACTACAAATCAGTTTATTTTCATTTCGAAAAGGGAACTCACATTGTGGATGACAACGACAGACGGGCAACATGCCTTAAATAGAGCCATTAATTAAAATCATAGCAAAATAAAAGAGCAAAAATTTGAAAAACAGTTCACATTCAGTTACACAGACAGTTAGGGTGCCACGATTATGGCCAAAATGATAATCACAATATTTGATCATATTGAGATCCAGATTAATATCACGATATTTGTTGTTTAACCAAAATCAAAATTGTATTGTCACATAGGCTATTTATGATACTTTCACATCCATATTGGTGCAACATCTTTTTATGTTGAGTGTGTATGTTGTACATACTTACATCATACATCAGCTGTACACATGTAAATTAAAATTATCTGACATAATATATTAGAGTAATTATATTTAAAAATATATCTCTGAGAAAACCCACACAAATAACTGATTAAAGAGCTAGGAGAGACGGAGTGCGATGGATATATGCTACTCACAGAGGACGGCTGACTCATTATGAATGGTCAGCACAGGTCAAATGGGGGCAGCAGAGTACACACGGTATGAATGTCTGTATCGTCACTGCGCTGCATTTTATATGAACTATGATACTCTGGCCATGGGTCACATCTCTGGCCCAGGTCCAGCAGGTCTCAGTCCTCACATGCTTAGTACTTACCAACTGAGTTAGTGCTTCAATACTTCTTTCTCTGTTTTGGCAGTAGCCGCATAGTAGAGTTACCAGCTAAAACACTGTAAAAATACAGTGTTTGCCTCTCATGCTTAACCATATACAGCTGTGTAATAACAATGAAACTGTAGACAAATGTCGAAAGTGGGACCGCGCTGTGCCTCTGTTCTCCCATGTTGCTCCGGGAGCCAGTGATTAAGTGACTGAGGGCGGTGAAGAGAGTAAGAGAGTAGAGGCGAGAACAAAACACAAACACAGACACAGACACGGCTTGTACAGAAGAAATGGGTCATGTACGCAAAATTATTTAATTAAGTATACTAATTAACTAACAACTAACTAATAACAACAACTACTAACTAGCTGGGGGACATAGCTAGTGTTCTTACCACTTTGGTAGAACCACAGTAGCAAAAACAGTTAGCTAGTTGAGTTATCATTACCTAGCTACTGCTCATGTGCGATACCCAACACAAGTTATTATAGAAGTGAGATGTCCCCTCTGTAGCTAAAAACAGAGACCCAACACCAGGGGAAAAGAGGACTGCAGAATGTGCAGTACACAAAAAATATGTTTTTTTGGAAAATGAAACCATGTAAACCTATCGGTACAACCTCAAAAACAATCATGAACCTGAAAATGATATATGGGCGCTTTAAAACTCTGCCCCTTTGGCTGGCTACTTTCAGACAGATGTTTATAAACTTTACAGAAATCTGATTTAAAGTGTTGTGAGCTTAAAGGTCTTTAGGCTGCAACATTATTACATAATTGACCAAAAGTCAATTTTGGTCTGTAGAGTCTCTCACGCCAGGACCCTGTGAACCTCGGGCAGAAATTTCAGGCAGATAGACTCTAAAGTACACTAAAGTTAAAACAACTTCTTTGTCATCAATAAATGCTCAAAACGTCATGCCAACAGTTTGACGGAAATGTTTGTCAATGTCTTTTATCGAGCAATAATGTATATCTTTCCCAACATGATATTCCCGTAGACGTGTATAGTTTCCAACTGGGAACCCAGAAATTCCAACTTCCATGTAAATGAAAACAACAACAACATAGTCCTGCCCCTCGCCTGCTTCATGGCAATACCGAAAGTCGGAAGAAAGCGTCAGACGTCCTATTTGATAGACGTGTCGTAAAAGGAAAGTGTCTGTGCAGTGTTAAGGTAGTAAATATGTGGAAAGTTTATTACAGGAAAACTCCCACGAGAAAAAAAGTCAAAACAAAGTGAAAATAAAAACTACTGAAAAATGCAATTAACCTATATAAATACTTAGAAAATAGGTACTTGTAGCACGGCAGGGAAGGGTGATCTACAGACACTGCACCCCTCTCCTCTTGCTTCTTTCATAGTCAGATTTACCAACCTTATAGAATGGCTCAAGTCTGCCTTGACCAGTTCAATTATGCTGTATAGTTTTAGACTGTTGGGGGGACTTCCTTCCTTGACCACACTGAGCTCCTCTCCCTTTCTTGTTTACATCCATGTCCCTGAAATGCTTGTATAAACTTTGCTCTGGGGCGCTTATTCCTGGAGCCCTTGTGTTTTTTGTCACCCAGCAGTTTTCTGTTACGCTCTGCAGTGCCCTGCTGTGCCCTGCTATGTGCCGCTACGTCTTGCTACACCAGCAGTTCCTGTACACCATGAAACTGTTGTGGCTTGGGGTTTGGTTTTGGGGTGTTTCGTGGCCTCCTTGTGTTTGTGTGGTGTTTCTCCCCGAGAACGGTGGGTTGGGCCTGGCTTGGTGTTCCCTGTGTGTCTGCTTGTTCCGGTTCCTGTTGTTATTTGAAGTCTGTTTTGTGTCTCGTCTGCCTCTAGATTTACTTCCTGTGTCTTTACCGCTCTTGTGTGATTACACTGATGTTTTTCCACTGATTCCCTGCCCTCTTGTCACCCTCTCGTTACCTCGTGTATATAATGGTTTTGCTCCCAGTTGTCCTCTTTGTTAGACTCTTTCGTCCCCGACGGCCTCTACGTTCTTGCCTGGAGTTACCAATTTGTCCTCGTGAGTCTTCCCTGTGTAGCCTCCATCTGTATCACTTCCCCTGTGCGTTTTTGTATTTTGTCTTCCCCTGTGCCTGTTTTGGACTTGTGGATTTCGTTATTTGCTCCGTGTCTTTGCTGAACTCTTTCAATAAAGCCTTTTGAAGCTCCCTCCTGCCGCCGTCTACTCTGTTTTTGGGTCCTCCTTCCGACCCACCAGAACAATGCAACTATTACAACTACTATTTCGTAGGACATATTTACAATATCTGTGGTGACTTTATGTCCACTGTTATATAAAAAATAATAGTCACAATTGTTGTTTAAAAAAAAAAAAAACTCGCTTAAAATCCAATTATGTGTCCAAATCCAAACTGGACTTGGGCAATTATTGGAGCCAAACTGGCTGAAAAAAAAAAAAAAAAAAAAAGTCCTCAGACATATCTGTGACTAGCAGGCAGTTGGGACCTCAGGGACTGGGAAGCGGCGGCAGCCTCCACAGCCCGTATGTAACTGATTTCTCTCAGACTGGAAGGCGGGCAGGGGGAGAGACTAGTTTTCTTCCTGTCTCTGCCCACCCCCCACTCGCTATAACATTTAGCCTCAACCTCGGAAAACCAGGAGCCTTGCAGCAACGAGCGATGGAAAAGGAGGTGGGGGGGGGGGTTAGGAGGGACGTCAAAAGAGGTCATGTCTGGCTTGGTTTAATAACTACATGTATAATTTTTACATTGACTTCTTTGGTTTTACATTCAATTCAGAATAGTAATTCTTTCTTTAGTTTTTAGGATGTTAATGAAATCTGACAGTTGGCAAATGCAAAACTGATACTTGCATTTCTTAAGCATTATTTCACTATTAGATTAAGTAAGTATTGTGTCATTGTTGCACAACTTAAAAAAATTTAAAAATTTAAAAAATTGCCTTCCAAGAAAACAAGTCTAAGGAAAGGACTCATGCGAATTAATACATCTTTGGAAGGAATTAAAACATAAAACCACCAGCTACCAAAATTATAACTGGGTTATTGGCTCTTGTAAACAGGGTGCTTGTGGGTAATTTTAAGTATAGTGGCCTGGCCTCTGCGCTCCTGGGAATATTTATATAGTCATGCTGTTTACACCAGTTGTGTTAATAGAGAGTTCTCCTTATCTCTGCATCTCTGCAAATGTTCCATATGAAAATCACATGCATTTTTGAATGAATCATTGACCCACATTGGAAGGTTTAGACAAAAGACAAATGGCAAAGAGCCATACTGCGTTTAAAAATATCATGTCTCCCCCAGTTGAGAATATTATCCTACAAAAATAAACGTGGAGTGACACGGTCGTGTGAAACATGAAATTCTGCGTGATGCACACTGCAAGGCAGAAGCATTTTACTGTTATCGCGTTGCGTAGACCATTTTAGGCGAACACTGAAAACATTCTAAGTGGAGGGAAATTATCACACTCTACCCAACCAAATGCACGTGCTCTGTTGTTTGTCCTGGTACCTACCTTAGCCCAGGGTGTGTTGAACGCCTCTCTGTGCCTGAATGAGTCATAGAATCACGTCTGATGGTCCATCAAAAAAAACAAAGAGTTGTCTCATCCTGGATAAAAATTTAAAACATTAACACATTTCTTCTCCTAACCATAACTTAAACTAGCCACACACTCACAATGAATACGTAAGTGCGCATGCGCCAAGTGCATGCAGCCTGTTGCAGTTGTCTCGTCTTTCGTCTTCTTACTTTTACTTTTAACAGTCTTCATGTTTCTATTTAACACTTTTTGTTAGTGTCTGTAATTCTTAGACTCTAAGTCACTAACTTAACTACCCTCTCTCAATCATGCGAGGTTGAGAGAGTTTTGGATAGTCACGGCACCGTTGCGCAGCAACTTCATGACCGCTGTTTACACCGGGACCAGCTGATTGCGCTGAAGCCAAACAAGGCGCCCGCTTGGCGCCCCGGCCCCAAGACATCCCCAGGAAATCTGGAGGAGGACACGTCGAGGATGCAGAGGTGGAATGAAACGGCAAGGGAAGAGAGGGGTCCAGGCACGGAGACTTAGGCGAGGAGATTTAAGCCGTGTCTCCCTCTCTATCATGGGCAATGGAGGTCACTGGCTAATAAGATGGACGAGCTAACAGCGTTAGTCCGGAGTCAGCGGGAGAGTATAGCGAGTGTAGGTCTAATGTGCTTCACGAGACTTGTGCTACACTCGGAGTTCCCAACCACAACGTCTCCATCAACGGCTTTCAGACTGTTCGGGCCGACAGGGACTGCACCGAGAGCGGTAAGCGTAAAGGCGGGGGCTTGCCGTTCTAGTTAACAACAGATGGTGAATCTGGTTCACATTACGATTAACAGCGTATCGTACCCGGAATTGAACTGCCGCTGTGGACTCCGGCCTATTATCTGCCACGGGAAATCTCACATGCCATCGCCGTTGCTGTTTACATTCGCCCTCTGCCAACCCAACGTCGGCGTGTAACGTCACCCACACCGCCATTGCTGAACTCCAGACTCAACACCCGAGTGCCCTCATAGTGATCTCGGGTGACTTCAACCATGTCACCATGACCACCACACTAACTAACTTCACCCAGTATGTGAGCTGCCATACTAGAGAGGAGAGGACCCTGGACCTGCTGTATGCTAATGTCAGGGACGCATACAGCCCCCTCTAAGCAGATCCGACCACAACCTGGTTCAAATCAACCCCTGCTATGTGCCTCTGGTGAAAAGGCAACCTGTGACCTCAGGGACAGTGAGGAGATGGTCGGGGGAGGCCTATGAGACACTTCAGGGATGTTTTGAGGTGACAGACTGGGATGCACTCTGTGAGCCACATGGAGAGGACATAGATGGGTTGACTGAGTGTATCTCAGATTACATAAACTTCTGTGTGGACTGCACTGTCCCAGCAAAGACTGTTTCAGTGTACCCAAACAACAACCATGGGTAACAAAGGACATCAAGAACATCCTGAATGCTAAGAGGGGCTTTCAGAGCTGGGAATAGGAGGAGGGAGTAGGGCCATTCGAGGGACTGAAGGTGAAGATCAGGGAGGCTAAGGAGAATACAGGAGGAAGATGGAGCGTAAACTCCAGCAGAACAGCATGAGGAGGTCCGGAGCGCGTATGAGGACCATCACTGGCTTCAGACCGAATGGCAGCAGAGAGTTGATGGCAACTTGGACAGGCCAATGAACTCAATCTGTTCTTTAACGATTGAGCTCCTGCTCCTGCCCATCCCCCCATGACAACTGCTGTCTCACCTCCAACCCCACTACTTCCCCTCCCCCTACAGTCCCTGGCCCTCCTCCTGGAGATCCCTACTCCCCCTCCTCTAGCACACAGGTTAGGCTGAATCCCTTCTTCCCCTTACCCCTACCCCTTAACCCCTTCCCTACTTTTGCGCGTTCACGCGGCACTAGTGCTGTCCCATATATTACACCGAGGGGGAAGGGATAGAACAAGGGCTGTATAGCCCTTGAAACGAGTGTGGATGCGACTCACTTGAAAACACACAGGCATCAAGGCTGCCGTCGACCAGAGAGACTCATGAATGTAAGTACTTTCGCTTAAATATTGATTAAAAAGTTACGACAGTTTGTTTTGTGGTCTATGCAGTCCTGTACATGTATACTTGCAACCATGTTCCTAATGAAATTTTTAAAAATCGCTAGCTTGCAATGCTAACGCTAACGCTAATCGCTAACGCTAACGTGAACAGTCCCACTATTTCTGCCTTGAATGGACTGTATACATCGCATAGATTGTATAGCTATTGTTGGAATTTAAAATGTTTATATGGCTTAAACATTGGGGTGATTGCATTATACATTCAATCAAAAGGTAAAAGCATTTATTCAGCATAAGAGACATGTTAGTCATGCGTTTGTGTCATAAGTATATAGTTTGTTGTTGTTGTTGTTACATTAAGAGTTTTGCAATATTCTGTTATAATATAAAGATGTTCTGTTACATTTTGTTATAATCCAGTCTCTACACATGTGTCAGAAGTTGAATTGATGATGTTCTTCTTTATGGCCCACTGATCTTTTGCTTTGCCAGTCCTGAACTGAGGGTCATAAACTTTAAGTCACATTCCAATTTCCAATTCCAATAGGCACACACACACACCACTGTGGCCAAGAGACCCCACCCTTTCTGAATAAGACCAGGGGGTCCAGGAGCAGAGAGTCAGACAAATTTTGGGTTGAGCCGTGTTAGGTTGACTCTGTATTTGTCTCTAGGATATCCTATGTAATAAAATGGATTCACACATCCACATCTGAGATTTTGACTACTAATTGAATGAACCCTGAGAATGGAGCAGGATTTAGCCCCAACACTATATATATATTAATATTAACCGTCTACGATACATCGCTACGTGCTTCACATATACCGCCCTGTATCACACAGGAGGACACAGCAGCTGGTCCAGTTTGGGGCTGAAACGCAGACGTTTCCTAAATCCTGTGTTCCTGTTGTACCCATTCATTATTGCATTGGTACTGTATTATTGTAATCATTTGTAATTAATTCCGTTCATTGTTCATGCATTGTATATTGTGTTGGTTTTGATAATGGGACACTGAGAAATATATGGGGGGGGTTACTGGCCAAAGGTTCAGACTGGTCTGGAATCAGAACAGCTGTAGTTAATGGTTGTTTATTGTGGTCTTGTTTGTATTTTTTAGTTTACACATTTGAAGCCTTTTATGTGTGTGACATGTTAGTTATGGTTCTAATAGTTGACAATGGTCTGTAACATAATTTTATGTAACGTTTTTGCCTGTTATGTTCAATTTATCACCAATTGAGACAGATTTTTGTCAACAAAATGTTTTTGTGAACATCAATGACATTCAAAACGGTGATAACTGAAACAGATATACACACCATGTATACATGGTGTATATGTATGGATACACCATGTATACAGGGTGTATATGTATGTATACACCCTGTATACAGGGTGTATATGTGTGTATACATGATACATGTGTATACACATATGTATTGCAAACAGACCTAAATACTACACAGATAAGAACATCTGCCTCTGCATCACCAAAGTAAACCTAAAATATATAAATATTTAAATCCATATGACACTGTTGTCCAAACCCACACAATCAACAGACAGAGACGGCATCTTGGAGGTTTGTGATCAATACTGCATTGTGATGTCACCAAGTGGTGTCCCATTTCATAGGGGTATGTTTTCACCCCTACCACTTACCCCTTGGTTTCAAGGGCCAAGGGGTAGGGGTAAGGGCCAAGGGGTAGGGGTAAGATGGAGAAATGGGATTCAGCCTAACACCTCTCTCCAGCCTGACTCCCCCTCCCCCTACCCCACCTGTGACCTCTGTGTGCCTCACTGTTGACCAGGTGAGAAGACAGCTGACTAGACTCCACTCTAATAAGGCTGCAGGCCCTGATGGTATCCATCCTGGGGTGCTCAAAGCCTGTGCCTCCCAGCTATGTGGAGTCTTTCACCATGTCTTCAACCTGAGCCTTAGTCTCCAAAGGGTCCCCATGCTGTGGAAGACATCTTGCCTTGTTCCTGTGCCAAAGACGCCACGTCCCAGTGACTCCAAGGACTTCAGACCCGTGGCACTGACCTCCCACATTATGAAGACCCTGGAGAGACTGGTTCTGGAACAGCTGCGGCCCATGGTCAGACCTCTCCTGGACCCCCTCCAGTTCGCCTACCAGCGAACCAGTTGGGAGTTGAGGACGCCATCATCTTCCTGCTCAAACCGCATCTACGCCCACCTGGAAGGCCGGCGAGCACAGTGAGGGTCATGTTTTTTTGACTTTCCAGTTCTTTCAACACTATCGGCCGGCCCTGCTGGGTGAGAAGCTGACGGCGATGCAGATGGATCCCCCCCTTGTGTCCTGGACTGTTGTACCTGACTGGCAGACCACAGATTGCGTGCCCTGCAACACTGTGTGTCAGACAGCGTGGTCAAAACACAGGGGCCCCGAGGGGATGTCCTTCTCCTTCCTCTTCACATCTACACCACAGACTTCAACTACCACACGAGTCTTGCCATTTCAGAAGTTTTCTGATGACTCTGCTGTGTTGGATGTATCAGCGAGGGGACGAGGCTGAGTACAGAGCTGTGGTGGGGGACTTTGTCACATGGAGTGAGCTGAACCATCTCCAGCTCAACGTGACAAAGACCAAGGAGCTGGTGGTGGATCTAAGGAGAGGCAAGGCAGCAGTGAGCCCTGTTTCTATCCAGGGGGTCAGTGTAGACATTGTGGAGGACTACAAATACCTGGGAGTGCACTTAGACAATAAACTGGACTGGGCCAAGACACTCAAGCTCTACAGAAGGGCCAAAGCCGTCTCTATTTTCTGAGGAGCTGAGGTCCTTCAACATCTGCAGGACAATGTGAGAGTTTTAGAGTCTGTGGTGGCCAGTGCTATCCTCTTTGCTGTTGCATGCTGGGGCAGCAGGCTGAGGGTCGGACGCCAACACTCAACAAAACTGATTCGCAAGGCCAGTGACGTCGTGGGGTGGATCTGGACTCTCTGTTGGTGGTGTCAGAGAGGAGGACGCTGTCCAAAACATGCCATCTTGGACAATGTCTCACACCCACTCCAGGCTTGCTGCTCAAAACAGGAGACTTTCAGTGATAGACTCATTCTCCAAAATGCACCACAGAGCGCCACAGGAAGTCATTCCTGCCTGTGGCCATCAAACTTTATAATCACTCCCCCTAAGTGTCCCGACACACAGAACTTAGAGAGGTTAAACTGGACATTATTACTGTTTTGTGCAATAACACTGGCTTGTAATGTATGCTACTCAACTGCTACTATTATTATTATTATTATTTCTTTTCACCATTACACCTTAATTATGTTATTTATGTAATACTGTATCATAATATACCTTTAACTATGTAAATATCCACACTCATTATATTTCTTTATTTCTTTATTTATATTTCTTATATTTCTAATATCTGAGCAATTGTAACACAGAGTTTCCCTTGGGGATCAATAAAGTATTTCTGATTCTGATTCTGATGAAAGGACTCCTGGTATTACGTGTAACTCAATACATCAAAGATTGCACATACCACACCTCATTATGTAGGAGCAGCAATAGACTGTGTACCACATTTCATATTTCATGCTGTCCTAGAACACATGCATGATTCATATCAACTGTCCAAGAGCATTTCAAGCATACTTTGGCACACTTTGGCACTGACAGACTTAACGTTAAAGTAGATATGTTACAGCAAAGGAATGTGAACAGTGGCCACATCTATAAGTACACATTACGTTAAATACATAGCAGTCTATATACTGCTTATATCTTGGCACAAAGCCCTATCACTGTTTCTTCACAATTCCTCTTGAATAACATATCTTACGCGAGCAAACAGAAATTGGCAGATTTGTGGTTTGCGGTTCAATTAATCATTGGGAAAACTTTTCCTTACACAATAGGTAGCTCTAGCTCATCATAGTATAGCAGAAAACAAGCTACAAGTTGGTTTTCCCCTGAAAGAACCGTCTAAATAAAATGCATCCCTGTAAGCGTTCTGCTTTCAGCCGAGGGTCCAGGGACCAGCTACAAAGTGCAAAACCAAAAGTGTTTACAGAGATAAATTTCAACTGCTTCACTGTTTGAATGATTGTATTAAATGAATATAATTGAATGTAATTCTTCCAAATTCACTCCACAAATCTATGGTCTCCTTATCAACATACTACAATTGTCAATTATGGAAAAGATGGCTCAGCCTATATATACTATATTTTGTATTGGAGGAAAAAAGTATATAGCTTCACTCTTATTAAGCCTAGCTCTTCCAAAACCCCTCCACACATATAGGACCTCCCTATCAACATATTACACCATCTTATTATGGAAAAGCTGACTCGGCAACCTGTTAAGGAACATCGTTCCTAGGGATGTAAGAATAACTGGTTTAACAGTAAATCACGGAAGACATGTTGATGGTAACAATTACCCTTTTCATTTAAAATATCCTCATTATCGCGATGGATTAAAATGGTGGGAGAACCCTGTGTTTCATCCTTCCCGCCTTCATCCTGAAGTCGATACGAAGGTGCACTGCATAGCCTACAATGTGTTTCTTTTCTTAAAGTTGGAATCATGTCAGAAGGAGGAGATGACAGCACTCAGGACATATATCAGGCTTGTAAAAAAGCCCATAGTTACGACAGTAACACTTGCTCTTCCTCCTAAGATGATTGACAAATCGGTGACGAGAGTCATCGCTTTGATCTCGTGCCAAGCACTCACGCTCAGACAGGAGAAGGGGACAGAATGTAGCAGCTGGACGATAGACTTTTTTATTTTCCTTTTTTCGACTTGATGTTATGTAGCTACGTGGCCCATAACGTAAGTTAAAACTGTTCTGTAGCTTGCTTAACTGTCATGGGGCTTACTACCTCGTTATCTATGTAAACGTTAACTACGTTTAATCATATTTCAATAAGTGTTCTGCTACAATGTGGATACATTTAGTCCTTGTTACAACATGACATTTATTTGGAGAGAGAAAGAGAGAGATTATCGTTTGATAATATTGCTGTTGCTGTGTCTTATTGCATATAGCTAAAAGATTGTTTATTACATGTGTGGCCACGTGTTGATATTCAGGTTACGATAGAACAATTTGCTAGCAATGTGCAATCGCCTGTAAACAGACTAGGCAATGGAGCCACATGCTTAGCTGTTAAAGGTGTACTACACTGTTTGCTCCATTATGTATATGTGTGCTGTAATACATGTGACTTATTCTCAGTTTGTGTTACTGATTTATTTAATATTCAAGACTGTGACTGAATTTGATTGACTTTGATTTGAAAACGAATTAGAATTGAAATCTTGACACCCTTAGTTAGCATTGAGGTTTCAATGAAGAGAAGGGAGAGAATTGTAGCACTTGGGACCACTTTAAAACTTATTTTAAACAGTTTGTTTAAATCTCACAGAAGAAAGTAGAAGCGATTGTGATGTAGTCGGTTCGTAAAATTAAAAGAGAATAAAAGTCATTAAAAAAAATCTAAATTATTTAGAAATTAAATCATGAACAGGGTGAACCAAGATCGCAATGTTAAATTGATTAATCGTGCAGGCGTAACTAGCAGGTGTAGTATGTTTTTGGAAGCACTAGGCTCAATAAGAGTGAAGCTATAGAATTCTTTTCCCAACAAAACTATGTTATAAATAGGCTGAGCCAGCTTTTCCATACCTAGCAGGTGTAGTATGATGATAGGGAGACACTGGATGTGTGGAGGGATTTCGGAAGTACTAGGCTCAATAAGAATGAAGCTTCATAAGTCTTTCCCAATAAAATACATTATAAATAGGCTAAACCTTCTTTTCTATAATTAACAGTTGTAGTATGTTGATAGGGAGACCCTAGATGTGTTGAGTAAATTTGGAAGCGTTACATTCAAAACAGTGAAGCAGTTGAAATTTATCTTTGTATCCATTTTCGGTTTTGCACTTTGTAGACGGTCCCCGGACGCTCGACTGCAAGCAGAACCAAGAGTATATGGCTGCAGCCTGCAGCATCCCATCTCGTCCGTCCCGTCTCATCCCGTCCCCGTCTCATACTGAGGTGTGTTCACAACGGTAAATCCATAGGGTCAAAATGCGAATCGCGACCATTTTCAGATGGTGGTCTGTTGACAGAAATGTCAGACTATCGTCTGGAACTAAAATAAACCTGCGTCCACTATCAGCTTAATGAATAAATAACTTTAATATTTGGTTTTAAACGTTTCGTTAAAAAAAAACACCAAGAGAGATCGATTAGGAGAGACTTGCAGTACAGGGTCAGGTCGGACTCGAACTAGGGACCGCTGCATCGAGGATGTCTAACTCTAATTATGGGCAACCGCTCTACACATGCTATCTGGTACTTGAAAAAGAAAAGAAAACATAAATATTTAAATTATTTTTATTAATTTGTGTGATTGCCGTTACTGTTAAATTAAAAAACAAAAAAATATTGAAGTATTTATCATATGCATATTGCCGTTACTGTTTAGGTGAACGGCAATTTTAAACTAACATATACATAAGATAATGCAGACTATCCATACTGATGAATAAAAACACTTAAAATACGTGGTGTCTATAAAAAAAATGCAGATGATAGGCAAACTAAAAAAATCCTTCTATAGCTGCAACTTTGATTTAAGTTAGGTTGGTTTTAATTCTTTCCCCCTTCATACAATCACAACACAAAATACGATAGAACCACGCTGTGGAAGAAAACACAACACCGCATTCTGCCCTGGGTCCCAAGACCCGACCGCATCTCTATTCTGCCCGGGTCCAGAGGACCCGACAGCATTCTGCCCCGGGTCCAGAGACCCGACAGCATTCTGCCCCGGGTCCCAGAGACCGACCGCATTCTGCCCCGGGTCCCAGAGCCCCGACAGCTTCTGCCCCGCGGATACCCAGAGACCGACAGACGAGGCAGCGACTGAGCCTAGAGCTACAGTCGCAATGCTCTCGCCATGTCTGATAAGCAGTTATTTGCAGCAATGTCCAAGTGAAGTGTGAAAAACAATATAGAATATACAATTAAAAGTCTTGGAAAGAGTGTAACACATGTTATTTTCAGTCTCTTGTTGTTTGTGTGTGCAGATCGTGGATTGTTATCCCTCTCAGGAGATCCTGCGGTTAGTCGCAATCGGCTGCGGTCGCTGAGGCAGGTTCATCAGATGTAGCCACGTTGTATGAACAACACAAGCATAACATTCAGAATATAGCAAACTATGTATGGCAAACTGGTTACTTTAAACAGTTTTTTACGTTTTTCAAATTGATTGCAACAATGTGGTCACGAATTTACCCGTGACTCCATCTGGAAAATTATTCGCGATATCGTAATTTTGACCCTCTGGTTTTACCGTTGGACACACCTCCGTATGAGACGGGACCGGATGAGACGGGACGGACGAGATGGGATGCTCCAGGCTGCAGCCATACCCGTCTCAGCAGAACGCTCAAAGGGATGCACTTCATTTGTTCACATATTTAGACGGTTCTTTCAGCTGAAAACCGGGTTATATAGAGCTGCCTATTGTGTAATGAAAATGTTTCGCCTACGATTTATTAAACCGCGAGTCTGCCAATTTCTAACTAACTTTACCGTAGTGGCAGAGTGAGGGTTAACAGGTTTGTTGTTGCAGTGATCACACAGTCCCAACCCTAATCGTGCACTTTAGAGTCCTGACGTTACCTGACCCAGGTACATAAATATAAATACGGTACATGGAAGCACATGCCATGGCACTTATGCAGGTCAAACTGCAATGACATTTCTCAAACGGCACACAGAGAGCTATCATTACAGGACATTGACCAGGCTTCTTTGCATTAACCTATATGTATCTCGCTAAAGCAGTAACGTTACAGTTATGTACAGTAGCCTACAGTAGAAGGAGCCAGCGTAGCGCCCGGGTTGCGTGAGGACAGCATTCACGTTGCACCGCCACACAATAAAGAAGCAGTCCCTGTTTTTTTAGCTATAGTCCAATAAATTGACACACTCACCAATGCTCGACTTGTGATAGAAACCCGTCTCCACCGTTAACATAAAGCCGGTTAACACGGAACAGGAGGAAAAAGCAGAACAAATACGAAGAAATACAAGCGAGTCCAGCTAGTTAATTTACCCGTCTCAAAACGGCGTAACGTTAACGTTAGCTAGCGTTAATTCTTCTACCGGTCTGAGCCCGCTTTCAGTCCGCTATCAAGTGTGGGGAGACGGGAGAGCCGTGTCTGTCAGGGTCTGGCAAAGCCATGGCCAGGGTCTGCAAGGGAACTCTACAGCGTTCATTGCCTTTCTGTGGTGTTCCCCCACCCCCTCCCTCTCCCTTGCCTGTACAGTACGGGTGAATGCGGGTCAGCAGAAGCGGAGCTCCCGACAGAGAGGTGATTTATTACCTGGCTTCACACCGCCCTCTACCGCCCGATGAGGAGTACTGCAGCAGGGGTTGCATAATCCCGAGAGCCTGGAGAATTAAAGTCAGTGGCGGCTCCAGAGATTTTTTGTTGCAGGTGCTATGGGGATGCTCAACACTTGAGAGAAGGTGCTTTGAATTTTGGGGCGTTTAATTATGGAGTTCGCATCTGACCACCCTTTATATATATATAGCCTATATACACACGCTTACACGCCCACATAATTATACTCGTTCCGCGACTATAAGCATATGTTTGTGTATTCATCACAAGGGCTATAGATAGAACATACATAAGCTTGCCAATGTAAACCTCTGAAAATATTTTTTCACACGATTCTGTCAGAGTCGAGCACTTAATCCAACGGAGCAGCAAAAAGCAGCAACAAAAAGCAACAGACACTGTGCACGCTTTAGCTTAAAATGCTCAGATTGAAAAATCACACAGCCAGTTACCACCACTAGTCTAATGATGAATCAGCAGTGTTCCTA
>NC_045747.1:34641994-34649744 GCF_008692095.1 Etheostoma spectabile | reverse complement strand
ACTACTGTTATAGAATCATAGATGTAATTATGAGGAGCCAAGATTTGTGCTTCAACCACCAAATAATTAATTTGTAATCGCGAACGAGGGCAAAATCAAGCTCTTACCAGACGTCTTCACAACAAACAAACGTCTGTTTCTGTGACACCCCACTAACACAGAACGTTTAGGGAACGTTTAGGGAAACGTGTAGTTTTTGGGGCTCTAAAGGTTCGTTAGCAACCAAACAAAAGCTACGTTGGGAAAACGTCCCCCTGGTATTACGGTCTCTAAACGTTAGAGAACAACCAACGGAACGTCCCCTGCGGTTGCGCGTACCTTCAAATCAACGTTCCCGTTTGTGTTTTTGGTTGTTCGAAATTAGGAAGTAGCATGGTGGGCACTTGACTTATTCAATCAAAAATCTTTGGATTAGAAAATTAAGAAAGCATAAACATTATTTTAAGGCTGATATCAATTTAAGCTTAAAATAGATACTGTTGTGCTTGACTTCGGTTTTTTAACTGTCTGCGTTGAAACAACTTAAAAGAGGAATCTATCAATGGGAGATTTTCACAACTAAGAGAATTCACTTCTTTATTCAGTTGAAAACCTAACACGTTACAACCCCACACCAGTAGGGGGCCGCTGCTCTGAGCAGACCGATTCCCCCGTTAGAAGAAGAGAAAGGCCACAGGAGGACCACGCGGCCCAGCTCATGAGAGGTAAGCGCAATACTGGCAGTTTATGAGTTGTGTGTTGTTGTAATGGGAGGGTTTGTGGTAACATGAAAACTCTTTCCCGTATGGGTTGTTTATTCCGGTTCTTGTAGGTTGACAAATAAATTAAAAGTTTGCTGAAGTAAAACAAACTAACTTTAGTTAGTTTTCAACGCGTTCGCCATTGTGCTATGCTAGTCATGCAGTGAGCTGCTCCAAGTCTTCTGTGTAGTAAAACTATTGTGCACAAAACCATGTCTCCAAGCTGAGTTTATGTGTTGAGCCCCAGGTGAGATTGGAGTAAAGTTTTCATGTTGTTGTCGAGCCTTCTTAGTGTTTTAAAAATGTTGGATTTTGATGCATCATGAGAAGGGCCCGTAGTAGCACCCCATTCAAAAGGGCGAGGCCAGGAGCTTGGGACTTTTAATTGGGATGCTTAAATCTTTCCCTTTGTTTGCGGCTGTGCACGACGACTCTTCTGCCTTGTGCATTTATATGTTTGGGTATCATGTTAAAAGCTTTTGTTTATGTTACAAATAAATATCAGTTTTCGTCTTTTTTTAATTAGTGTAAGCTACAGTCATAAATAAAGCCAAAATAGATCAAAATCCTTAGTCAGTCGATAGGCAGCCATCTTGCAACGCACTTTAGCCAGTTTATCGTCAAGCTGAGTGAAGGCTACAGCAAGGGACGTTAAGGTGTGCTACACAGCGCGTACTGGCTTACACTATGCATTTCTGTGGATGCTGTGTCTCCCCATTACAAAGATCGGGTACAATGCAGAAATCTTGGCACGTTCAATTGTTTACACTGACTGCTATACATTTTAATATTTTTGACAATCAGGACCAATTGTCGGATCGGTATTCAGAGAAGCCGGATGGAGACATTTGAGGAGAAGATGGTTTCTGCTATGCTCTACAGGAGCTCATGTCACATAGCTTTGCTCCACATCACAGGTGCCATTTAAGGGGGGAGTGACATGCAGCAAAGGGGCCACAGGCCGGATTCGAACCCAGGTCCGCTGCGTCGAGGAGTAAGCCTCTGTACATGGGTACCCGCTCTACCCACTGAGCTATCTGGGTGCCCGGTATTTAATTTTGAGTGCAGTCATTTTTGAGAATCCTGCCTCACACAAATATGTTGACGCGAAAGGAAGGAGAATCTTCAAGGCGACGTCACAGAGTTCAGCGTATTCCTGCATCAATGATGCCCAGAAGGACGAAAGAGGGCAGGAGCTAAAGAGTTCCTTCAGTCGACTGTCACTCTTCAGCTCAATAAGCTGTTCCTGCATATCAATTGATAGTTTGTTTGCTGTGCACACAAACGGATCTCGAACCCACGCAAAAGATCGATAATCCTCTTTAAAGTACGTTGCGAATTGTTTTGAATTGTTTTAAAATAGTTTGACTCACCAATCGGTAGATTTGTACATAAAATCCATCCGACGCTTTCTCGTGAAGACGTCAATCACAGCGTTGTAAAACTCGTGTTTACGGTGTAACACCAAATTCTGTGACCACCGTATCTTGTGACTGTAGGGGGCGCTGTTGCCACTATGCAGGTTGATCTTACTCAAACAGACGACTTCGTCACGGCTCTGTTACGCTATCAGCGTAAACTGCAGGCTGTTTATAATGAAGGTTCAGCGCCGAGAGTTTAGAAATGTTGTTGTATATACATACTTGAGATATAGGCTGTATTTGAGTGACTAGTGTCTAATTGTAAATCTAAATAAAGAAACTAAGATATATGTTTCTGTGTGTGTGCGTGTTTATTCTGTTGGCCCCAAATAAACACCACAGAGCAGACTTAATCATGAGGATGCGGGTGGTATAAATAATAATAAAACTACGTCGGCAGCATGAGGCTGTTAACTAATCTACAAGAGCTGTGGGAGAAAATTATCAATAACCAAGTAATAATTTGATTGTGAACTCATTGTGAATTTTCCCCATACATAAACTCATATATATTTGAACATTTCAAAATTAACCTGTCACAACAACCAAACCATTTCAGGTGGCTTGTCTTATCTTCATATGTATAGACAAGAAACAATAATCACTCTGGTCAGCATCTGGTTTTGGGCCCAAGGGGTCACATATTTTGACAGCTGTTATCAGAATATGTGACCCTACTGTAACCTGTCAGAAATCACCTGTAACTACAGCCAAACCATTTCAGGTGGCTTGTCTTATCTTCATATCGTCACCTTCCTAAAATAATCGCCTAAGTCATTTTTTCACGTTTTTCAGAAAACACAAAAAACTGAACCAAATACTGAACATATTTTGACTTATGCAGTTATACTAAAGGCGTAGAATCACATGACCTGTTCAACTGAGAATGTAGGAAATTTTACCAGAGGTGGCCAGCACCATGAGGAGATGATTTAGGCAAGAAAATACTTTTTTTCAAAAAATGACTTAGGCGATTATTTTAGGAAGGTGACGATATGTATAGACAAGAAACAATAATCACTCTGGTCAGCATCTGGTTTTGGGCCCAAGGGGTCACATATTTTGACAGCTGTTATCAGAATATGTGACCCTACTGTAACCTGTCAGAAATCACCTGTAACTACAGCCAAACCATTTCAGGTGGCTTGTCTTATCTTCATATGTATAGACAAGAAACAATAATCAATCTGGTCAGCATCTGGTTTTGGGCCCAAGGGGTCACATATTTTGACAGCTGTTATCAGAATATGTGACCCTACTGTAACCTGGCAGAAATCACCTGTAACTACAGCCAAACCATTTCAGGTGACTTGTCGTATATTCCCATGTATAGCCAAAAACGGTCAACACAATCATTTGATGTAGCTTATGTGACCTGTGGTGTCACATGTTCTGGACAGGTCACATGTAAAGGGCATTCATTTGCTCCTTATTATTATAGGTAGTCCGCATAATTACGTTGGCTTAATCTGTTAGTCATATTTGTCCATGATGGATCATAACATGTTTATAGATCTGAAGAAGTATCTTCTTGAGGGGGAATATCCTAAAGATGCCGATAAACATGAGCGTTACATTCTGAAGAGGCGAGCCTCTAATTTCTGCATGATTGGTAAGCTAATTAGCATCGCAATAAATGTAGCTGGCTAATTAGGGAATACCCTGCACACAAAAATACATATAGGCCTATTTATAGCTATCTATTCATTTATAGTAACGTGCCTAAAGTACACAATTGAAATTTTGTGAAGTATCGTTAGCTTACTAAGGTAATTTTGATATTGGTGAATACATTGCTAGCCTATAGGCTAAGGCTTGGTATTGCGGTAGGCTACAAATTAAGCCTCTATCTGTTTAGAAAAAAGAAATTCTCATGAATATGATAAAAAATTTTATAATATTCTACAGATGATGCTCTATACTATATTAGAAACAAGGGATCCCTTAAAGAGGGAAAATGCAAAGTTGTGTGCAGTGCAGCAGAGGCTGATGCGCTGTTCAAGGAGTTTCACTACAGCAACATCGGTGCACATCTTGGACAGCTGAAAACCAGTGATGCAATTTCTCAGCGGTACTACTGGCCTGGCATGTCTACAGACATAGAGAAATGGGTAGGTCCTTTATTCATATTTTTGGCCATCCACAAATCACGCGACTGAAAAGAGTTGCCTTGAAAGTTGGGGCGTATTGTGAGAGTCTGGGCGTCAAGTTTTATATAAACAATTCTAGGTTAGTGCAGTGTTTAATCTATTATCTTAATTAACCGACATGACTGTCACGGTGTCACAACCTCCTCAAAAACCAGTGGCGTGATCCATGGATGGCCCCTTTCTTTTTGTACACTGTCACTGTCAATGACAATAAATGATATGCAGTTTAATCAGCTCTAAACGTATAATACATGTTTTACAGGTATCACAGTGCACAGTATGCCAGAAAAATAAAAAAGATATAAAGCTTGAGACGGACTACACACGAATCAAGGTAAAAATCCAAATAAAGCCTATAAGCTGTCATTATATTAGGCTTTTATTCAATTTGCAGGCTTATTAATATGTTACACACATGCTCCTTCAATCTGCAGTTACAGTTCATTTATTTAATTTACAAATGTGACATTGTTAATGTCTAAACATTCTTCTTGGCAACCGCACTTTACAATACCTTTATTTGACACCCCTTACATTCAGTGTACCTCTGCTCATTGTCTGTTGTTTGCCTGTTCGTTTGTGTGTTTACTTGTTTGTTTGTTTTGCTTTTATTGTAGAAAATGCTGCTGTAACAAGGGAGTTTCCCCGCTGTGTGATGAATAAAGTATTATCGAATGTAATCTAATCTTCTATTAATTTCTGTTTTGGCAGAGCAAGGTTCCATCGAATTAATTGGGATGGACCTAGTTGGAAAGTTGGTCAAATCTGAGCAGGAAAATGAGTACATCTGTGTATTATTGACTATTGCACCAGATGGGCACAGGCATATGCCATAAAATCGAAGTCAGCTGCAGAGGTTACCAAGTGCATCCTTAAATTTGTCTATCAGTTTGAAGTGCCAAAACGGATTCTAACTGATCAAGGCAAAGAGTTTGTCAATACTGTAAGTATTTTTATTTTTACTACAGAAATTGTTAATTGTATTTTATAATGTCAATTGCTATGCAGACAGTTTAATGTAAATTATACACATGGATGTTAGTCCATTAACACATAAATATGTGTTTCACATGACTTTTGTAGATCAACACTGAGGTCTGCAAAGTGCTTGGCATTAAGAAAGCCTCTGTGCCCCTTACCACCCTCTGACCAATGCACTGGTAGAGAGGCTAAATGGCACCATACAGAGGTGAAAAAAAAAAAAATATATATATATATATATATATATATATATATATTATACTGTATATATATTTATATATATACATATACATGTACCCACAACACACACACAGACTGTGCTGGATGCATATATATATATATATATATATATATATATATATATATATATATATTATATATGCATGTATGTATGTATGTATGTATGTATAAGCATTCGCATTACTTAATTTTTTAGAGCTCTTGCAAACTGGTGGAGGACAAGCCAAATACCTGGGACCAATATTTGGACGCAGTCATGTTTGGGCTGCGCACAAAGAAACAGCTCACACACAGTTCTCGCCATATTACCTCATGTTTGGGAGAGAAGCACGATACCCATCCGAGGTCCCCGAACATTATCAGGTAAAAAAATATACACATTTGTGTCTCCTAATTTTGTGTAAATATTTGATAGTAATGCTTTGTATATATATATATACAATATTATATGTATATATATATTTATACATATATGTAATCAATAACATGTTTCCATAGTTTGATGGATCCTTTGAGGATGACTACACCAACGAAGAGGTGCCATTGACATTGAGCGTCATGAAAAAATAATGAACATTGTTGATAAAACGTTGACAAACTGCATGCCAGAACGAGGGGAAGGCTTTCAAAAAGGAACAGCAAAGCCTTCAGGTGGGGGATTCGGTGTGGAGGAGGAATGTCCACAGTGAACAGCGGAAAGGGGGAAAGCTGGATCCAGATTATTTTGGTCCCTTTTACAGTCACCAAAATAGAAGGGAAAGTGTTGATCTCGTGGATTCAAAGGGTCAGTCCATTCACAAGGTCAGCATTGATCACTTGAAGCACCACCATGAGGAGACCCCAAGAATACCTCACAAATTGAGAAGGCATCAACAGATCCCTCCATTACAACCACTCAGTTTTACCTCCCCTCCACCCAAAGCTGCAGGCCCTCACTGGCTACATGCCCCTCAGTAGCTGTAGGCCCCTCTCCAGATCCACAACCCGCTCAAGCAGACAGCCCCACACCGACTCCAGAACCCCCTCAAGCAGACGGCCCCTCACTGGTTACAGGACCCTCAGTAGCTGCAGGCCCCTCTCCAGATCCACAACCCGCTCAAGCAGACAGCCACACACCGACTCCAGAACCCCCTCAAGCAGACGGCCCCTCACTGGTTACAGGACCCTCAGTAGCTGCAGGCCCTCTCCAGATCCACAACCCGCTCAAGCAGACAGCCCCACACCGACTCCAGAACCCCCTCAAGCAGACGGCCCCTCACTGGTTACAGGACCCTCAGTAGCTGCAGGCCCCTCTCCAGATCCACAACCCGCTCAAGCAGACAGCCCCACACCGACTCCAGAACCCCCTCAAGCAGACGCCCCTCACTGGTTACAGGCCCTCAGTAGCTGCAGGCCCCTCTCCAGATCCACAACCCGCTCAAGCAGACAGCCCCACACCGACTCCAGAACCCCCTCAGCAGCAGGTCTCTCTCTGGCTTCAGATGTTTCTCCAGCTCCATCTGGAAAGCATCTTCTGTGTGACCTCTCCTTTCAAGAAAAGTGTATGTAACTTAGATGTAGAAGCTCTGAAGTAGGCCTACTCTATTGAAAATAAATGTAACCATTTCCATTATTAATCAGTGTTTTAGTGAACATTGTAAAGTATAAGATTACATTTTATTTTCAAATTCAAAAACAGATACGCTTAATATACTTTAACAGCTTTTTATTTTGTTATATATGTCATTTAAAGGGCTGAAAGACGCCTGGGAAGGCAAAAAATGCACATGTCCTACTATCAAGAATGGGTCCCTATAAACTTTTTACTGGGACATTGCCAGACAGCTCCCAATAAAGAACTCGAGAGTGAGGTGAGCTGTATATTTAAATTTAAGGAATCATTTGAGCACTTGAGTTTAACATACACTTGTAATTTACCTTTCTAAACTCATTATTTACCTGTCTCTTAGGTGATCAATGCATACATGGCCCACACAGTCAAAAAAAAAACAAAATACGGGACAAAAAGGCACTTCAAATCGACTCATTTGAAATGACTCGTATATGGAGGGAAAGGGCTCAAGATTGAAGGTAAGCGCAGTAGAGGTTGTAAATTTTCTTTAGTTTTTTAAATGGTTTGGATTTTAATGATTTACTTAAGTGATATTGTAAATGTTATGGTCTTTTTTAGTGTGTGATCCAAAAATTACTACGTCTTTTGGGTGCCGTCCATGAGCCC
>NC_045747.1:34633860-34641894 GCF_008692095.1 Etheostoma spectabile | reverse complement strand
TGTGTGTGTGTGTGTGTGGTGTGTGTGGTGTGTTTGTGTGTGTGTGTGTGTTGTGTGTGTGTATGTGATGAGGCATGTGTTTAGATGTGTGTGTGAGTGTGTAGTAGGAGCAGGTTTTGTAGTTGTGTGTGAGTGTGTATGTGACAGCAGGTGTGTAGTTGTGTGTGAGTGTGTATGTGAGGAGCAGGTGTGTAGTGTGTGCGTGGTTATGTGAGGCAGGGTGTGTAGTTGATGTGGGTGAGTGTGTATGTGAGGATCAGGTGTTGTAGGTGTGTAGATGTGTGTGTGGAGTGTGTATTATGTGAGAGCAGGTGTGTAGGTTGGTAGATGGGTGTGTGAGTGTGTATGTGAGAGCAGTGTGTATGTGTATGTGTGTGTGAGTGTGTATGTGAGAGAGGTGTGTGTTGTGGTGTGAGTGGTATGTTAGACAGGTGTTTGTGTGTGTGTGAGTGTGTAATGGTGCGGAGCAGGTGTGTAGTAATGGTGTGTGAGTGTGTATGTGAGGGAAGCAGGGTGTGTCTGTAGTTGTGTGTGAGTGTGTATGTTAGAGCAGGTGTGTAGTTTTGTTGTGAGAGTGTTGTATTGTGAGGAGCAGGTGTGTGATGTGTGTGTAGTGGTTTATGTGAGGAGCCGTGTGTAGGTTTTGGTGTGTGAGTGTGTATGTGAGGAGCGTGTGTTTGTGTGTGTGAGGAGAGTGTGTATGTGATGTACAGGAGGTGTGTGATTGTGTGTGGAGTGTGTATGTGAGGAGCAGGGGTAGATGTGAAAGACTAGAAAGAGACAGTTGGCTGCAATGGGAGGTTGACCCGAGGGTCAATGGGGGTGGCAGGAGGCCAGTCGCACAAACGAACGGGGGGACGGGCTCGGTGGGGGAAAAAAAAAAGGAGGTATGAAAAAAGAAGGGGGGGGGAGGCGCAACAGGGGCCGGGACCGCAGTGAGAGACGGCTCATTCAGGATTCGAGGGTGGGTTGTGGGTGGAGGAGAGGGAATGGACAAGAAAAATAAAGGGACGGGTTGTAGGAGGTGAAGATACCATGGAGAAGACAGCGGGGAAAAGGAAGACTAGGTGAATAAATACTCAGAAAACGATAGGAAAATGGTGTAGGGGGGAGGTGAGGGGGGAAATAGGGGGGGAACGAAATCAGGGGTGGGGTGCTGGAAGGGGGGGACGGATGTATCTCTAATAGAACAGGGGAAGGGTAATAGCAAAAGAGGGGAGGGTGAGTTACGGGGGTGAAAGGAGGAGAGAAAAAGAGGGGGAGGGGGAAAAAAAAAAAATAGAGGGGAGTAGACTGCGGTGGGGCAGCGGGGGTGAATGGAAGAGGGTAAGGCTGGGTATATGGAAACTTTGGCTGATGCATGGGGAAGTGATGGTGCTCGAGGGTGCGTGGACAGGAGGAGGAAGAAGTGTGTAGAGTGTGGGATTGGACAGTGGGGATGGGTGGATGAACGAGGGCTTGTGTCAGGCTGAGGTGGGTAGTGCGGAAAAAGCCATCAGCGGCGACAATGGGAGCTGAGACCGATGTAGCGACGGCAAAGGAAAAGGGACCTCGGGAAATGGGGGACGATGGGCCCAGGGGATGGTATGGCGACCGGGGGGTGGTTGTGGTGTGGTGGGGGTAGGGGTACAGGAGGGAAGGTGAAGTGGAGGAGGACCGACGCGAGAGCGACGGCACCAAGCGGGCGGCAGCACAGGTGCTGTGGTAACGCGCTGGCTGGGCTTAATGGTTGGTGACGGCAAAAGATGCAGGTAGGGGGGGGGTAGCGATGGAGCTGGATTCCTGGCCGGATCAGCATGACCCCGAGACGGCGCAGGGGCGGCGGGAGCGCACCCCGTGGAGGTCGCGGGGGGAGCACGGCAGCTGGTTGTGGGCAGGGGAAAACTGCTCTAGCGAAGGGGGACGCCGGGAGGATGGAGTGGAGGGCGGATGGAAGGTGATGGGGTACACGCGCGACAAGCGGGGCGACGGTGCCGGTCCAAAGGAGGGGGACCTCGGTTTTCCTCCCCGTGGGGACGGGCAACCGGGGGGACATTCCCGCGGGCAGGCGGCGCTTGGGGGGAGAAATCGAGCACACACAGGGGACCACATGGTGGATAGGTGGGAATCCGGGGGGGAAAAAGCTAAAACACGGGGGGGGGTAGCAAGTAAAACGTGATAGATCAGGGGGGGCGAGTGGGCAAAAAGGTGAGCGGCCTCCTCGGGTCGTGAATACGGTGGTAGAGCCGCCGGGTGCTGGGGCGTAGGACAGCGGGCAAGTGTCGCGGGGGTTAAGGCTACCCGGCTGATCAGGTGGGGGGGCACACTCGCCGCGAGAGACGTAAGTCGGGGGCCCTGTTTTCGGCTGGGGCAAAACGGCCGCCGGTTCGGAGCGTCAGGAGATGTGGGTAGGGGAGAGCGTGTTGGGGGAACCGGTCATGGGGTCATGGGGTTGCGTGTAGCTCACGAAGTCGGCGACTGAGAGGGTCCGGCCTGGGACGGGGCGGACGTGGTGCCAGTCGGACCCACCCGGGACCCGGGTGAGGGGGGAACCATTGCCGCGTGGGGGAGAGTTGGGGGGGGTCGGGGAGGGGTGGGGGGACCTGGGGCGTGGGGGTGGCGAAGAGACGCACCGGCCAATGGGGCAGGCGGCTCGGGGTGGTCGACTCCAACAGGGGCACCAGGAAATGGGGTGCCGGGAGGGTGGCGTTGGCCGGGTGGCAAGCCAGCGGCCCGCAATGCGTGGAACGCATCTTAGGTGCCCCAGAGGGTGGACTGCCCTCGACGGGGGGGGATGTATTATAGATTGCAGGCCCCAACCCAGTGTGCTAGGGGGTCCTCACCTCGAGCGCCACGCTGGGGGACGAGGTGTGGAAGGCGGGGTGGTAATGGGGAGGATCGGGGGGGGCTTGGACTCCATGTAGCTGGTGGCTGTTGTGGGGGGGCGGGGGGGGGGTTCTCAAAAATCTGTGGCGGCGGGACCGGGGGTGGGGTTGTCTTTGGGAAGCGAGTCGGTACCAAGCAGAACCGTCGGTGTTCCTGCCTGCCGCTGGGGGGTGGGCCCGCCAGGGCCGCGGGGGGCCAAACGGGAGACTAAGCCGGTCGTGCATGGGAGAAGGCGTGGGAGGAAATGGGGCTGTGGGCGGCGACCCTGCTGGAAAGAACTGGCCAATGGCGTGGAGCAGGCCGGGGGGGGGACGGGGAAAGGGGTGGTGCCCTGGAGGGGGGGTCCGACGTCGCCCCTCCGGCAGCGGAAAGGGCTGGGCAGTGGACTACCAAATAGTGCGGGATGGAAGTGTGGGGGCCGCTGGTGTGCCGGGACCGCGGATGCGGGCCTCGCCGCTCCTGGCGGGGATGCGGAGAGAGGGGACACGGGGCACTTGGTTGTGCCTCTATGCGGTGTCGTGCCGGGGCATATGTGGGCCGCTCGCCGGGGGCCGGAGGACGCATGCCATGGCAACAAGGATCCCCGGCGCTGCCACCACAACAGGGTCGCCGGGGGGGAGAGTTGGAAAGGGGGCTGGGGGGTAAAGCGGGGGGTGGGACCCAAAGCCAGGCGGTGTGAAACTGCGCCACATAAAAATCATGGTACAGAGGTACGCGACCGTGCCCTGCCGGGGGGGTGGGCCCGGGGGGGTGCGGCTGTGCTCGTCGCCGGCCCGGTGCACAACCCCGATACGGTCCAACCCGGGGAGCAGGGTGCCTGGGGGATGACCTTAGATACGCGGGGGACTCACCAGCCCGCAAGGCGTGGAGGTCGGAGGCGGAGTCCAGTCGTCTGTGTGTGGCGCTAGTTGCGCTTCGAACAATCAGGGGGGGAGGTCTACGGGCCAGCCATATCTCGGTCGTGGCCTGGGGGGGCCTCTGTGGCGGGTAGTGCGGTGGGGGGGTGGAGGGGGGGCGGGGGGCCGGGGAAGGATATACGGGGGTGCCAATAGGCAAGGGGGAGCCAACGCCCTAGTCCAGCGGGGCATGCGCGGGGATGTGGCGTAAAATAGCGTGGGTGACTAGGACCAAGAAGGTGCGCCGGTGGCCACGGTGCACAAGGGGGGGGGGTGGCGGCAAGTGCGGCCGTGGGAGTGGTCCGGGAACAATAAAATGAAAGGGTGAAGAGCGGGGGGGGATATTGCGGAATGGGGGGGCTAAGGGTGAAGTTGGAAAGGTCCCGGGGAAGAGTAGGGGTCCAGCGGGGAAAGGAGCTAAAGGGGAAGGGTGGTGGTGTAGGTGGGCCAGTTGCACAGACACAAGCTGAAAGAGGAACCGAAAGAGGTGGTGGATGGAAAGTCGTCAAAGGCAAGGCGAATCGGGAGACAAGCGAAAAAAGGAAGACGTGACGAGGCGAGCTAAAAAGCAAGTGAAGTCGGAGATAAAGGAAAGGATCTAAACGCGGGGGGGAAAACTCTCTACCACTCCGGCCGATATTTATCATCGCAACACAATTGGGTCAATATTTAAGACTCGCGTCACCGCGGTGCACTCGTGTTGCACCCAGTCAAACACGCGAGCCACGGGGTGGGGGGGTCCGGTCGGGCTAAGCCTGTTGGGTACCCTTTAGTTTCCTCTGGCTGGCAAGGCAATCTGCCACTAGGAGAAGGCGCGCAATGACACTCCAGACGTGCTCACGCCTGCACGTTCGTCCCCTTATAAATGACGAGTCGTCTGGTGTGTATCTGTGTCAAACCTGAATAGTATGTGAGCGAACCCGTCTATCACAACATGTTCAGGTCCTAAGAATTCATCATTTCGGTCGACGTTGTGTCTCTATCGTGACATATTACACAAAGCGCTCCTGCGTGCCATCACAACATCAACGAAACACACTAGGAAAAAGGGGGGGGAGTAAAAGAACGAGGAGACAGGACACACCGGCCCGGAGTTGACGGGGAAGGGTGGGAAGACGGGCCAACGGGGGGGGGGGGGCAGCCAAGCGGAAAAGAGAGCCCGGGAGGACACCGGAGGGGGGACAGAAGAAAGACCAACAACTCCCCAAAACTAGGCCCACTCCCAAAGCGAGGGACCTGTTTGCTTGGGAGGGAAGCCAGACACAAAACCTCCCACACTGTCACTGCAAGCAGGGACCCACGTGGCCACAGCACCGACTTCCACATTAAAGTGTTTAGAAGGAGACCGTCCGTGGGGAACCGGCCTGTAAAATACCGGGTCCCGGCACACACACACACACACACACACACACACACACACACTCCAGTGGAGCAGCATCGGGGGGGCAACTCGGGGTTCAGTGTCTTGCCCAAGCACCCTTCGACATGGGACTGCAGGGCCAGGGATTGAACCCCCAACCATCTCCCACTGAGCCACACCGCCCACCTGCCCCGGCCCGTCGGCCTCGGTGCAGCTTCCTCGCCTGAGAGGTTTAACTCGGTTTAACTCGGTTTAACCCGGTTTAATAACCCGGTTTAACTCGGTTTAACTCGGTTTAACTCGGTTTAACCCCGTGTCGTCTTCCCATCAACCGTCTTCTTCTGCTTTCCCATGTTTTAGCTTTTTTTTTAATCCATAGCCTAATTTTTAGTTTACACTATACATCATATTTTACATTACACAGAAACAATTTCTCTTCTTTTTTTCAGCGCTTTTTGTCTCTTTTTTTTTTGTCATTTCTCCCGAGGCGTTGGTCACTTTTTTAAAATGCCATGAAATTCAATAAAACAAGCATTCACTGAAAGCAACATTAATTTTACCTGAACAACATTGGACGGCATCCATGTTATTTTTTCAGGCAATTTGGTTGAAAGAAAGCCGAGTTCCTGATATTAAATATTAAAGAAACGGGTCAAACTGGCCGTGAGGACAACACGAGGGACAAAGTCCTGAACCGGATTTCAGATTCTGAACTTTAATTAATTAGTATTGTTTCAGGTCTCAAGACGTTACGTCTCTCTATGAATGACCTCTATAAACACAAAGAGAAGAAGAATTAGTCTCCCGTCGTGTTGACAGACCCCCCTGGGTCAGGGTCCGCCTGGGTCAGCCCCCCCAGGGTTAGGGACCGCCTTGGTCAGGGACCGCCTGGGTCAGGGACCGCCTGGGTCAGCCCCCTCAGGGTCAGGGATCGCCTGGGTCAGGGACCGCCTGGGTCAGGGATTGCCTGGGTCAGGGATTGCCTGGGTGAGGGACCGCCTGGGTCAGGGACCGCCTGGGTCAGGGATCGCCTGGGTCAGCCCCCCCAGGGTCAGGGACCGCCTGGGCAGCCCCCAAGGGTCAGGGACCGCCTGGGTCAGAGACCGCCTGGGTCAGCCCCCCCAGGGTCAGGGACCGCCTGGGTCAGCCCCCCCAGGGTCAGGGACCGCCTGGGTCAGCCCCCCCCCAGGGTCAGGGATCGCTGGTGTTTGTTATTGATGCAAAAAGGCGTTCGTGGTCGGGACTCTCGCTGTCATTTTTTTGAAATCTGGGTTTGGACATACGTTTTAACGTCTGAAGGCTAACATGTCCTTCACATGTCCTTCACATGTCCTTTACATTAGGGTAACCAGACGTCCCCGGTTTTGGGCACCTGTCCCCGGAAATGTCCCCGGTTTTTACTGTGACTGACAGACCCGAAAATGGAATGAAAGAAAGAAAAGACCAAACGGAGCCGATAGTCGATATTGAAATATTAGGACTTTTTTATCTTGAAATATTAGGACTTTCTATCTTGAAATATTAGGACTTTCTATCTTGAAATATTCCCCTCTGAGGTGTAGTGGAGTGGAGTAGGAAGTAGCTGCAGGGGGGGGGGTCTAGGATCAGACCTTTTGGGGGGCGCCCCCCCGCGCCCCCCAAAAAGTCTGATCCTAGACCCTAATGAGAACAGCTCTAGGTCTAGTGTCCCCGTTTTAAGTTTTACAAAAATAAAAACATTACTTGTTTTGGAGGTAAATACGCTTCTGAGCTCAAAATGTCCCCGGATTTTGTCTGAGAAATCTGGTCCCCTTACTTTACATGTCCTAACATGTCCTTCACACGTCCTAACATGTCCTTTTCATGTCCTTCAAATGTCCTTTTCATGTCCTTCAAATGTCCTTCAAATGTCCTTCACATATCCTGTACATATCCTTCACACGTCCTAACATGTCCTTCACACGCCCTTCACATGTTCTTTACATGTCCTAACATGTCCTTCACACGCCCTAACATGTCCTTTTCGTGTCTTTCAAATGTCCTTTACATATCCTTCACATGTCCGTCACACGTCCTTCACAAGTCCTTTACGTGTTTCACATGTCCTTCACATATCCTTCACATGTCCTTCACACGTCCTTCACACGTCCTTTACGTGTTTCACATGTCCTTCACATATCCTTCACACGCCCTTCACACGTCCTAACATGTCCTAACATGTCCTTCACACGTCCTAACATGTCCTAACATGTCCTTCACACGTCCTAACATGTCCTTCAAATGTCCTTCACATATCCTTCACACGCCCTTCACACGTCCTAACACGTCCTAACATGTCCTTCACACGTCCCAACATGTCTTTCATACGTCCTAACATTTCCTTCACGTGTCCTTTACGTGTCCTTCACATGTCCTTTTAAGGGCATTTGTGTTTCATATCAAAAACACACTGCTTTCTGTAAAGTGAGGCCCACATCAGAGACCACAGAGACCACAGGGACCAAAGAGACCACAGGGACCCAAGAGACCACGGGGACCAGAGAGACCACAGGGACAAGAGAGACCACAGGGACCAAAGAGACCACAGGGACCCAAGAGACCACAGGGACCAGAGAGACCACAGGGACCAGAGAGACCACAGGGACCAGAGAGACCACAGGGACCATTTGGCCCTAACGCTGAAAAGTTGATGTTTGCATTTTAAAGTTGCTTGAAATGAATTTACAAAAGTAGCGTAACATGTAAATAAAATAGTAAATTAATGATGTTTTTAGTGGCCTGCGTTCCATTGTATTAACTCCTAGAGTTTCAGGGAGTTCAGAGATCCTCCCATGACTCGATAGCCTGGTCCTACCAGACTCTGGTCCATCAGCCTAGTCCTACCAGACTCTGGTCCATCAACCCGGTCCTACCAGACTCTGGTCCATTAGCCCG
>NC_045747.1:34632870-34632976 GCF_008692095.1 Etheostoma spectabile | reverse complement strand
TGATGAAACCCACTGTAACGGTGAGAATCAGCCATGTGTGTGTTTACATGTGCTGTTTTTCATTTACATAATCAACATAATGCCATAATTTCGATTTAATTTCAGC
>NC_045747.1:34632729-34632860 GCF_008692095.1 Etheostoma spectabile | reverse complement strand
ACTTACAAAACTTTTATTTCCTTTATTCCAAGGCTACTCAAATATAGTGGTAATTTTAAATCTACCTTAAATAATTAAGGTTTAATTAAAACCTTTAAACAAATTTACAACAAATTTGGCTCGGCAGAGGC
>NC_045747.1:34632614-34632719 GCF_008692095.1 Etheostoma spectabile | reverse complement strand
TGATATTGGACCTTAACTTTTAAAATAAACGCTACATATATGTACCGTTTAATGCTTGGGAACATATATGTTCCTTTTAATGCTTGGGAACATATATGTTCCTTT
>NC_045747.1:34621289-34632599 GCF_008692095.1 Etheostoma spectabile | reverse complement strand
TATATGTTCCTTTTAATGCTTGGGAACATATATGTTCCTTTTAATGCTTGGGAACATACATGGACCTTTTTGACCCTCAAAAAGGTCCATGTATGTTCCTTGAGGTCCAACAATGAGCCCTATGGGGTAAGTTTGTATAGATTGTACCTTGGGGGACAGAAATGGACCCCTACTGTACCCCTATTTCTGACTGGTCCTACCAGACTCTGGTACCTTAGCCCGGTCCTGCCAGACTCTGGTCCATCAGCCCGTTCCTACCAGACTCTGGTCCCTTAGGCCAGTCCTACCAGACTCTGGTACCTTAGCCCAGTCCTACCAGACTCTGGTACCTTAGCCCAGTCCTACCAGACTTTGGTACCTTAGCCCGGTCCTGCCAGACTCTGGTCCATCAGCCCGTTCCTACCAGACTCTGGTCCCTTAGGCCAGTCCTACCAGACTCTGGTACGTTAGCCCAGTCCTACCAGACTCTGGTACCTTAGCACAGTCCTACCAGACTCTGGTCCATTAGCCCGGTCCTACCAGACTCTGGTCACCTTAGACTCCGACCAGACTCTGGTCCTTATCCCGGGTCCTACCAGACTCGGTCGTGCAGCCTCCCGCTATGGTCCATTAGCCCGGTCCTACCAGACTCTGGTACCTTAGCACAGTCCTACCAGACTCTGGTCCATTAGCCCGGTCCTACCAGACTCTGAGGGCAAATGACACAAAGTTGAAGTTATTTTTAAAACCCTCCAAGATCTGGGACTTTGGGGAAAACATTTAGGGCTGGAGACCCAGATGCTCCGCCCCTGTTCTACGTGTTAACATGATCCCTCCGTGACTTTCTGTTGGGATATTGTTTCAGCCTTCATACCAAACCTAATTTCTCATTTCCCTTTCATTAGTTTATGCAGTTTGTTCTGTTCTGTCATCCCCCTGGAACCGATCCAGCAGCCCGAGGCCTAGAGACTCGCTGGAACCGATCCAGCAGCCCTAGGCCTAGAGACTCGCTGGAACCGATCCAGCAGCCCGAGGCCTAGAGACTCGCTGACAGACAGTTTGACGTTTGAAAAGCTTTGTGTCAACGATCGTAAATCACTTCAGTGATGTTACGCCAATTTGTTCAGATTGTTATGAACCGAGGTCACACCACACCTTAATTGTTACAATAAAATAGATTGAAGTAATTTGTCAAACTCTACTTCTGAAATATTGAACATATTTTCAAGCCTTGTTAAAGCAACCTTATGTAAGAAACTGTATCTTTTGGGGGTGATTTGGCGCCCCCTACAGTTCCAGAGTGGAATTCAGTTGCACTCTGCTTTCAAACTCATGCACTTTAACTGTTAAAACACATGTTAATGAACTCAAAGGTCTAAGTCTCCCCATGGTCTGGATCGATGGAAGGACGTTTCCAGGATAAAGGTTTGCCTCTCACCTTCCTCACTGAGTGTGTTCCCATAACAACCTCCATCCACCTACACTAACAACCTCCATCCACCTACACGAACACCCTCCATCCACCTACACTAACAACCTCCATCCACCTACACGAACAACCTCCATCCACCTACACTAACAACCTCCATCCACCATACAACTACACCGACACACTCCTACCATACAACCTCACACGACAAAACCTCCATCCAGCCACACTGAACAACCTTCCTCCACCGACATAAACAACCTCTCCACAACCTAACAACCATCACCACAACGAAAACCCCATCCACCTACACTAACAACCTCCATCCACCTACACTAACAACCTCCATCCACCTACACTAACAACCTCCATCCACCTACACTAACAACCTCCATCCACCTACACGAACAACCTCCATCCACCTACACTAACAACCTCCATCCACCTACACTAACAACCTCCATCCACCTACACTAACAACCCATCCCCGATTAACAACGCTCCCATCCAGCATACATAACCACCTCCACATCACTGCCTAACAACCTCCATCCACCTACACTAACAACTCATCCCACCCTAACGAACAACCTCATCCACCTACAAACGAAAACCTCCAGTCTCACCTAACACTAACAACTCCCCACCACACACCTAACAAAACTCCAGTCCAACACCCCACTAACAACCTCCAATCCACCTACACAACAGACATCCATCCACCTACACAAAAACCTCCACCACCACAACTAACAACCCATCCACCTACACTACCCACAACAAACCGCTCACACCTACACTAACAACCTCCAATCCACCGACACTAACAACTCTCACCACATCCCACCGTACAACTAACAACCTCCATCCCACCTACACGCACAACCTCATCCACCTACACAAGACAAACCTCATCACTACACTAACAACCTCCATCCCACACTAACAAACCTCCATCCACCTACACTAACAACCTCCATCCACCTACATTAACAACCTCCATCCACCTACACTAACAACCTCCATCCACCTACACTAACAACCTCCAGCCACAACACTAACAACCTCCTACACCTACATAACAACCTCATCCCCCTCATACAAACCCATCACTCAACTACAACCTCATCACCTACCCCCTAACAACCTCCATCCCTACCGAACTAACAACTCATCCAACTACCCACACCTCCATCCTACATACAACAACAACCTCCATCCACCGACCTAAACAACCTCATCCACCTTACACATCTAAACAACCTCCATCCACCTACATATACAACCTCAACCACCTACACAACACCCTCCATCCACCTAACTAAAACCTCCATCCACCTACATAAACAACTCTCATCCAAACGAATTAACAAACCTCCATCCCACCTCATTAACAACCTCCATCCACCTACACTAACAACCTCCATCCACATACATTAAACAACCTCCTCCACCTACACATAACAACCGTCAGCCAACCTCACACTAACAACCTCCAAGCCACACGACACTAAGCCAACTATCATACAACATCCACAACTACAGAACAAACCCATCTCCAACAACCTCATCCACCTACACGAACAACCTCCTACACCTACACTAACAACTCAATCCACATACACTAACAACTTCACACTACCTACACAACAACCTCCATCCACCTACCGAACAAACCCCATCCACCTACACACACCCATCCACCTACAACAATCACACTACACTAACAACCTTGCCACCAACATACACTACAAACCTCCTCCACTTACTAGACCTACATACAAACAAAACCATCCAACCTCCTAACAACCCGACCACCCACTAACAAACACCACACTAACAAACCTGCAATCCACACACTACCTCCTCCAAATAACAACCTCCATCCAACCTACATAAACAACCTTCATCCACCTACACGAAACAACCCCATCACACCTACACGAAAAACCTCCATCCACCTAATAACAACTCCATCCAACTACAAGAACAAACCCTCATCCACAGACACACTAGAAAACCGCATCCAAACTTACACTACACAACCTCATGTCCAACTACAATAACAAACCTCCATTCCACCTACAGAACAACCCTTCATCCACCTACATTAACAACCTTCATCCACCTACATTAACAACTTGCAACAAGCTGCACGCTGAAAATGTCAAGTTTGTAAGAAAACTGGGATCGTACAACAAAATAGGCCTTCTTGGTTCTATCAGGGAATGATATAAAACACATGCTAACACATGCTAACATGCTAACACATGCAACCATACTGCATGTCAACATACTGTATGTCAACATACTGTATGTCAACATACTGTATGTCAACATACTCTATGCCAACATACTGCATGCCAACAAATAGTTAATAGTTGACCACTAATCCAATTCAACTCTTGTTTTTATTCCTCTAAAAACCAGGTAAGTTCTGAGCGCCAGCCTTCCTTATTGGTTCCCGAAAGTGGATTCTTTCAGTCTCATGTTGGGTGAACGTCCCTCAAATGTTCATCACATCACAGATTTAGGCAAGGCAGCTTTATCTGTAGAGCACATTTCAGCAACAGGGCAATTCAAAGTGCTTTACACAAAATCAGTTAAACAGATAAAACAGTTAAAAATCCTAAGCATTAAAAACCGATAAAACACATGAATAGACAGTTAAAAACAAAATAGAAACATTAGGACACATAAAACACAAGAATAAAAGTTACAGTGCAGCATAAGGAATTTAAAGAAATGAGCAGTCATTTAAAGAAAGGCAGCATCACAAAGAAAGTTAATTGTTAGTTTGATGTTAGTTCGATAACACATGGGTTTTAAGACAAAAGCTTGTTTTGTGTTGCCAAAGAGAGTTATTTCCGTCACGACCATCTCTGCAGCTCTATTGTTAGTAACCCAGAGCTCGTTACGCAACGCGTAGCGAAACTCTCCTGCTCCTGTTCACCCTCTGATTCTTTAAAGCTCTCCCTGTCAGTTCGGCTGTCACAGTGTCACGCATCACTTACTAGGCGTTAGGAGAGTTTCTATGAGCCAGGTGGTGTTGACAGGCGGTCTGAGCTGGCTCGGGGACCAGTTGGTCCGGCAGAGGAGGATTACTCTGAGTGACGGCTCGGCTCGGTGCCACGCGGCCGCCGTTGTGTCACGACTTCCTGAGAGTTCAAGGTCAGGGTGGAGAGACAGGTTTGACAGTCAAGAGTCACTCACCGCCTCTGCAAACGTGTCAAAGAAGCAACAATTAGGTAGAAACAGATGATTAAGAAAAAAGATAAACAACTAAAGTCTCATAAAGAGGATTCATCATAACTGTTACACGGACTGCAATACTGTCCTTCAGTCCAACTGTTGAGGTACTTGTACCTGTCTTTTCTTTTTGCTTCTACATCCCAGAGAGAAATATTCAACTTTTTACTCCTCTACCTTTATCTGACAGCTTTAGTTACTACTTACTTTGGTTACTAACTACTTTAGTTACTAGTTACTTTAGTTACTAGTTACTTAGTTACTCCACTACATTCATCTGACAACTTTAGTTACTAGTTACTTTAGTTACTAGTTAATTAGTTTATACTTAGTTACGCACTACATCTATGACAATGTAGTTTAGTTACTTTAGTTACAGTTTTAGTTATCCACATGACGATTCAGTTACTGTACTAGACTCCCTAGTCTCGACATATTAGTTACTTAGGTATAGTACTTTCCACATTAAGATTCATGCACACCAAACAAATGAGTTATTACTGTTTTTTTATAAAGTAACACTAGCAACAATATAACACGGGTCCAAGTGCAGGACTTAACCGACTGTGTGTAACAGTTGTGGTATTAGTACTTTTGCTGCAGTCGAGGATACGATTACTTCTTCCAGCGCAAACAGAGTATTTACGCGTTTTTACGGTTTTGTACGAGAGAAGCACGATGGTTGATCAGGTGTGACCGAGGGAGTGATGGACAGACGAGCTGGGGTTGTGGGTGTGTGTGTGTCTGTGGTGTGTGTTGTGACTGAGTGATAACAGACGGCTAGACGTTGTGGTGGTGATGGTCCTATGTGCGTGTGGTGTGTGTGGTGTGTGTGGGTGTGTGTGTGGGTGTCGGTGCGTTGGTGTGTCGCGGCGGGGTGATGCGTGTGGTTGTGCGCTTGTGTGTGTGTGTGTGTGTTGTGGTGTGGTGGTTGATGAGTGTGACAGATGAGCAGAGGTGTGTGTGCTGATAAAGGGGTCTGCATGGGGGGTGGGGGGGGGTTATGAAACCGGCTCCACAGATAATGGAGCAAGAGAGATAACAGTGGTTTTCAGGGTGCAGCTCAGGAGGGACGGAGACATGGACTCGTTCAGATGTGCAAGACACAGTGGACTATGTCTCCTGTCCCGTGTCTCCGTGTCTGATGGAACAAACAATCTCTAATAACGGTCCAGTATATCAACGAAACAAGTGCATGTTCCACGACATGTATAATACACTATACATAACAGAATCCACAGCATGTAAATAATCAATACTTTGAGCATTATAGAGCAGCAAATCTCCACAGACTAATTGTAAATAATCACTACTTTTAGCAGTGTAAGAGCAGCCAAATCTCCACCAGACTCCATGTAAAATAATTACTAATTTTAGCGATGTAAGGCAGCAATCTCCACCGACTCCAGTAAATAATCACTACTTTTAGCGTGTTAACGAGCGATATCTCCCCAGACTCATGAAATAACTCCCATACTTTTAGTGTGTATAGAGCAGTCTTCCCGATAGTAATCACTAGTGAGCAGCAGCATATCTCACCAAATCAGTAAATAATCATACTTTTAGTGTGTATAGAGCAGACATATCTACCACCAGAATCCAGTAATAATCACTACTTTTAGAAGTATAGAGCAGCAAATCTTCACCAGACTCCATGAAATAATCATATTTTAGAGTGTATTAGAGAGCAAACTCCAACCAGCGACTCAGTAAAGAACCATACTTGTTAGGTGTTAGAGCAGCAACATCTCCACCAGACTCCTAGTAAATAATCATAACTTTTAGCGTGTTAGAGCACGCATATCTCCACCGACCCTCGTAAGTAATCACTACTTTTAGCATGATAGAGCAGCATTATCTCCACCAGACTCCATGTAAATAATCACTAGCTTTTAGCAGTTAGAGCAGTATATCTCACCAGGAATCCATGTAATATAATCACTACATTTAGCATGTACAGAGCGCATAGCTCCACAGGACTCCATGTAAATAATCAAACTTTTAGCGTTGTATAGAGCAGAATATCTCCACCAGACTCCATGTAAAATAATCAATTACTTTCATCGTAAAAACACACTTAATTCAAAGTGTACGGAAACACTACAAAAAACTATTAAAGCAGTCTGGTCATCTTTCCACTGTTCCAAACAAACGTGTTTGTTGCAAACTGCAAATATGATGGGGGAAAATGACTGAAACAGGTTACTGGCCGAGGTTGCCTACCAGAAACTAACAACTGCGGTCATACCCCCCACCTTATCGCTCCCTCTTTCTTCCTTGACTAACATGTCGCCCTCACTGGACTACTATTCTTTTTCTGTGTTGCTTCACAAAACGCATATGCTTTTATTTCTATCTTCTGGTTATTTTTTGTGTTTTGTTAAACGTTGCCAGAATGAGTAAAAAAACCACCTCCACCGACCTCGTCAGACTCAGCCAAACAACGAGCTGGGTCTGTCCCAGGTTTCTTCTAGCCACTGTCACATTAAATGCTCTTGGGGGAATTACTAGAATTGTTGGTCTTTGTAAATATAGTTAGCTCGTCTATTGTACATATAGACGCGGTCTGATCGTATATAGCGCTCTACAGCTCATCGTAAATTATAGAGCGGTCTGACCATGCTCTATCGTAAATAGAGAGCGGTCTAGACGCTGCTCTGATCTGTAAATTATAGAGCGTTGATCTGCTCTATCTGTAATATAGAGCGGTCTAGAATCTGCTCTATCTGGTAAATTATAGAGCGGTCTTAGACCTGCTCTATCTGTAAATTTAGAGCGGTCTAGACCTGCTCTATCTGTAAATTATAGAGTGGTCTGACGCTCTATTGTTAATTAGAGCGGTCTAGAAATGCTACTGTAATATAGACGCGGTCTAGACTGCTCTATCTGTAAATTATGGGCGGTTTAGACTGCTCTATCTGTAACGTTCTAGACATAATTTATGATTGATACTACAAAATAAATGAAATTCTCTCCTACATGTCCTCACACAGGAAAATAGCGACGTATGCGGAAACACCTCAATGCGAATACAATAAGATAATCTAAAACAAAACATGCCCCCCCCCCTTGTTTTTCATTTGTTTTTTTATCTCTCTTCCCTTTTGTCTTTTCTTATACGGTGGATTGTCTTGAGAAAACTAAGGACAACAGCAAATCATCGGACCAAATCTTGGTATGCACCTATGATCCATCTGTTGACTGACAGCAGCCGTTGTTCTCCCATCGTACTGCAGCTCTTTCAGCTCCTGCAGGCCCCCCGGTTAGAGCCAGTTATGTAACCACGCTTTGTGCGTGAACAGGTGTAAAACCCTGAGATTCTTTCATGGTAATCGTGAGGATGTCATTCCACAAGTGCTGTGAACCTGACCCTGAGCTGTAAGGAGCGTTCACCTCGCCCACACACCAGACTGACATTCAGAAAAACCTTCTAAAACATCTGGAACGCACCGATACTGGTATGAGTGAGCGTTGACATTGCTGGGTGTTCGACACACGCCCGCCTCATCAGTAATACAAATCCAAAGGTCGCACACACAGCCCCGAGCTTCTGCACACTCCGCTAACACGACCTGGCCTGGCCACGAACACCGCAAGCACTAAAAGTCACATTACCCCCGCTGGAAGGGAAACTAAGGTACATGTTACTCTGATACTGCACTTCAGTCCACATGTGGGGTACTTGTATTTGGAGGTTCTACTCCACTACATTCATGTGACAGCTTTAGTTCTGTTATACATAAGTTAACATTAGCACTATTTACACTGCAGGACCTTTCCCTGCTGCAGTGTCGTCACAGTGGGTTTAGTAACTTAAAGGATGTGAGTCTTGCCACTACGCAATTACAGGTGACATTGCTCGGTGAACATCCCGGCCAGCCTACTGGAGAGTCGCCGCCCGCAGCTGCTCTTACGTGATTAGTGAGGTCGAGGCATAAGGAGTGTATAAGAGGAGGCGAGCCATGCAGCCTTCACTTCTCTTGCCGCAGCAGAAAAAAGAACCGATCATCCATTCATCCATCCATCATCCATCCATCATCCATCCTTCCCATCCTCTTCATCCATACAATCATGACTCCTACATGGACCGCTCATGAGGAGCCCAAGCGGCTCCTGGTCAGGGCTCTTCGGCGGCTAGGGAGGATGGCACGAGGCATGAGGGCCGGCATAGGGTGTACGCGGGCGCCGGCGGCGACGGGTCGCATTATCCTCACGGCCGGCGGTTGCCTACGGCGCGAGATGGGGGTGGGTGGTGGCGCGGCTGTCCATCCTTTATCACATGATGTCCGGACACAACGACAGCGTCATGCAACGAGAAGTCACCAGGCAGGAACTGACGACCGCGCGGCCACCTACTGGCAAGGTGCGCTCCCTGGGAGAAGGCCAACGCCGAGTCGGAGCTCAAGATCAGGCAGTTCCGGGGGCACGGTGGGCACGCTCGGCCAAAGAGACTACAGCGCCCACTACGCCAACATCGCGGACATCACGGTCACAAGGTAACCGCTCCTCTTTCCTCAGGGGGGAGAGTCTGCAGGAGGAGGGTGGGGAGTCTGTAGGCAGCTTTATGACACTTGAAAAACAAACAATGGTCATCAACAAACAGCAGATATCCAACTGAATGTTAACAGTTTCTGTCAATAGTGAGTGATGTAACACGATGTGCGGTGTGTCCGATCCAGGCGGCCACCAAGGCCAACGGTAGACGGTCCACCCAGCATCGACAACCGCCCGGCTGGAGGCGAGACCTTCAGGGGCCAAAGTGAGTCGCACGCACAAAACACGCAAGGCGCAAACACGCACAGCACCAAAGACACGCAGGCAGCAAAAACAACGCGGACACGCACAAAAAAACGAAGGCAGCAGCACAAAAAACGCAGGCAGCACACGCCAATGCTTCTAACTCAACATTAGGTATTGGATTTCTAGAAATGAGGGTTTTGACCATAACATTCCAAAAAATTACTGTTAAACAAAGTTAATAAGTGTGTTACGATAGTGTGAAAAAATTTCAAAAAGCCGACCAAACATTTGAAAAAAAGCATCCAAGTTGGAAAAAAAAGGGACGAAACAGAAAGGAAAAGTTAAAAACATCTGAAATAAAAAAGAGTCAAAAGTGTGTGATTTTCAATTTTAAAATGTTGGGATATCAACACGAAGTAGCATGCAACTTAGGTGTAGTACTTGCTAAATGGAATATAGTGTTTTAAATCCAAGTATGTAATACAGATGCAGGCAGATACAGGGACCCCCCAATCAGGGTCAACGCTCCTGAACCAAACCCCCCACCCCCACACCCCCCCCACCCCCCCCCCCCCCCCCCCCCACCCCCATCCAGGGTCACATGCTCCTGAAACCAAAACCCCCCCCACCCACCATAACCCACGCATACGCAGTAGTATTCAGAAATGTGAAATTCTTTCTATGCTGCCAGTCAATATGCACGTACCAATGATGCTTTTGTAAAAGCTTTATTATTAATGTTTGCACTTTTTAAATGTAAAACCAACACTTCTCGGCTCTGTATTTATTCATGTTTTATATAAATTAGTTCTTCAGTTTAAGCAGTTTCATGAGGCAGGGAAACTATATCTGTGTTCCTATGTGACTCTGTGGTACGATGAATGAGCAAAAGCAAATCTCGTGGATTTCCTTTGACGATGCCCTGCAGATGGACTCCTCTGTAACGTCTGTGCTGACCTCTGACCTCTGACCTCTGACCTTACTCTGAAACCCCCCCCCCACCCCCCAGGTATTGAGAACGAGCTTGGCAATGCGCCAGTGCGGTGGAGGCCGACATCGACGGGTGAAGAGAGTCCTGGACGAGCTGAGAATGGCCAAAGACCGACGGGCTGCAGTCGAGGTCGTGAGGAGGAACTCCTCTTCCTCAAGAAGAACCACGAGGCAGGTGGGCGCTCCGAGACTCATTATATTTATATATTATTATATATTATTATTCATATATTATTATATATTAGTATTATTATTATATGATTAATTAAAGCCCCGTTAATCACAATCTGGTCACTGCATTTTAGTTTATAGAATTCTTATAGTCTTTCTATCGGTCTATTTTAACAAATAATCACAATATTTAACAACTATTCATAGGATATAAGTGTTCAGCATGGATTGAGGTCTTCAGGTCATCATCGCTGCTCCCAGACAGGAAGTAGTCCCAAGAGTCTGAATGAACCTGGATGAGAAGACAAATGAAGAATAACTACGTTGTCCCGTTTCCGCTGCTTGTGCCGGTCTCTGTTCCAGATCTTGTGTAGTCCGCTTCGTCTCTGCTTGCCGTCCTGTTACATCTGTGCTGTCCGTTCTCTTGCTTCCCGTCTCTTGTTGTCCGTCTCTGCTTCCTCCCCGTCTCTGTTGTCGACTCTCCTTCCCGTCTCTTGTGTCGTCTCTGCTCCGTGCTTGTTGTAAGTCTCTGCGTCCGCGCTTGTTGTCGTCTTGCTTCCGTCTTTGTTGTCTGTCTCTCCTTCCCGTTCTTGTTGTCAATCTGCTGACCCGCCGGTGTCGTTATCTGCCCTTCTCTTGCCTTTCTGTCGTCTGCTTTCCCATCTCTTGTTGTCGTCGTCCTGCTGACTGTTATCTGCTGCTCTCTTGTTGTCCGTCTCTGCTTCCGTCTCTTTGTCCGTCTCTGCTTCCCC
>NC_045747.1:34619509-34621264 GCF_008692095.1 Etheostoma spectabile | reverse complement strand
CTTTAGTTACTAGTTACTTTAGTTACTAGTTACTTTCCACATTAAGATTCCTGCACACCAAACACATGTAGTTTATTATGTTTTATTATAAAGTAACCTAGCAACAATATAACAGGTCCAGCTGCAGGACCTTAACTCGACTTGTTTAACAGTGTGGTATTAGTACTTTTGCTGCAGTAGAGTATCCGATTACTTCTTCCAGCGCAAACAGAGCTTTTCACTCGTTTTACGGTTTGTCCAGAGAGAAGCACGATGTGTTGATCAGGGTGTGACCGAGTGATGACAGACGAGCTGGGGTGTGTGTGTGTGTGTGTGTGTGTGTGTGTTGTTGACTGAGTGATAACAGACGAGCTGAGGGTGTGTGTGTGTCTCTGTGCGTGTATGGTGTGTGTGTGTGTGTGTGTGTGTGTGTGTGTGTGTGTGTGTGTGTGTGTGTGGTGTTGACTGAGTGATGACAGATGAGCAGAGGGTGTGTGTAGCTTGATAAAGGTCTGAATGGGGGGGGGGGGGGGTTATGAACCGGCTCCACCAGATAATGGAGCAGAAGAGATAACAGTTGGTTTTCAGGGTGCAGCATCAGGACGGGGACGGAGACATGGACTCGTTCAGAGTGCAAAGACAACCTGGACTCTGTCTCCATGTCTCCGTGTCTCCGTGTCTGATGGAACAACAATCTCTAAAACTGGTCCAGTATTAATCAAGAAACAAGCTGTAATGTTACCCTACCAGACTCCATGTAAATAATCACTACTTTTAGCATGTATAGAGCAGCAATCTCCACAGCCATGTAATAATCACTACTTTTAGCATGTATAGAGCAGCAAATCTCCACCAGACTCCATGTAAATAATACTACTTTTAGCGTGTAAGAGCAGCAAATCTCCACCAGACTCCAGTAAATAATCACTATTTTAGCGTGTATAGAGCAGAAATCTCCACCAGACTCATGTAAATAATCCTACTTTAGTGTGTATAGAGCAGCATATCTCCACCAGACTCCATGTATAATCACTATTTAGTGGTGTATAAGCAGCAGCATATCTCCACCAGACTCCATGTAAATAATCACTACTTTTAGTGTGTATAGAGCAGCATATCTCACACAGACTCCATGTAAATAATCACTACTTTTAGAAGTATAGAGCAGCAAATCTCCACCAGACTCCATGAAATAATCACTACTTTAGAGTGTATAGAGCAGCAATCTCCACCAGAACTCCATGTAAAAACCATACTTTTAGCGTGTATAGAGCAGCAATCTCCACCAGACTCCATGTAAATAATCAGACTTTTAGCGTGTATAGAGCAGCATATCTCCACCAGACACCATGTAAAAATCACTACTTTAGCATGATAGAGCCAGCATTATCTCCACCAGACTCCATGTAAATAATCACTACTTTTAGCAGTATAGAGCAGTATATCTCCACCAGAATCCATGTAAATAATCACTACTTTTAGCATGTACAGAGCAGCATATCTCCACCAGACTCCATGTAAATAATCACTACTTTTAGCGTGTATAGAGCAGCATATCTCCACCAGACTCCATGTAAATAATCACTACTTTTTCATCGTAAAACACACTTCATTCAAAGTGTACGGAAACTAAATAAAACTATTAAAAGCCGTCTTGGTTCATCTTTCCACTGTTCCAAACACACGTGTTTGTTGCAAACTGCAAATATGATGGGAAAATGACTGAACATTGTTACTGGCCAGAGGTGCCTCCCAGAAACTAAACTCTGGGTCATA
>NC_045747.1:34616887-34619499 GCF_008692095.1 Etheostoma spectabile | reverse complement strand
CCCCCCCCCCCTTATCGCTCCCTTTCTTTCTTCCCTTGACTAACACTGCCTCGCCCTCACTGACTACTATTCCTTTTTCTGTGTTGCTTCACAAACAATATGCTTTTTATTTCTATCTTCTTGTTTATTTTTTGTGTTTTTTTAACGTGCATAATGAGTAAAAAAAACCACCCCCAACCGACCTCGTCAGACTCAGCCAACCAAGAGCCTGGGTCTGTCCCAGGTTTCTTCCTAGCCACTGTCACATTAAATGCTCTTGGGGGAATTACTAGAATTGTTGGGTCTTTTTAAATTATAGAGCGGTCTAGACCTGCTCTATCTGTAAATTATAGAGCGGTCTAGACCTGCTCTTAATCTGGTAAATTATAGGAGCGGTTCTCGGACCTGCTCCTATCTGTAAAAATATAGGCCGGTCTAGATCTGCTCGATCTGTAAATTATAGGAGCGGTCTAGATCTTGCTCTCTCTGTAAATTATAGAGCGGTCTAGAGCTGCTCTATCTGTAAATTTAAGCGTCTGCTCATGCTTAATGAGGCGTATGACCTGCTCTATCTGTAAATTAATAGAGTGGTCTCTACTCTCTATCTGTTAAATTTATAGAGCGGTTCTAGACTGCTTAACGGTAAATTATAGAGCGGTCTAGACCTGCTCTATCTGTAAATTATGGAGCGGTCTAGACCTGCTCTATCTGTAAAGTTTCTAGACATAATTTATGATTTGATACTACAAATAAAATTGAAATTTCTCTTCCTAATGTCCATCACACAAGGAAATCAGCTACGTCTGCATGCGCACACCTCAATGCGAATTACAATAAGATAATCTAAAACAAACATGCCCCCCCCACCTTGTTTTTTCATTTGTTTTTATTCTCCTTCTCCCTTTTGTCTTATACGGTGTCATTTGTCTTGAGAAAACTAAGAAAACAGCAACTCATCCGGACCAAATCTTGGTATGCACCTATCTGATCCTCTGCTTGTTGACTGACAGCAGCCTTGTTCTCACCATCGTCCTGCAGCTCTTTCAGCTCCTGCAGGCCTCCCCGGTTAGAGCCACGTTATGTAAACCCACGTCTTTGTGCGTGACAGGTGTAATAACCCTGACTTCTTTCATGGTAATCGGAGGATGTCATTCCACAAGCTGCTGTGAACCCTGACCCCTGAGCCTGTAACGGAGCGTTCACCTCGCCCACACACCGACTGACATTCAGAAAAACCTTCTAAACATCTGAACGACACGATACTGGCTGATAGTGAGCGTTGGCCTTGGCTGCGTGTTCCGACACACACGCCCCTCCTCAGTAATTACAAATCCAAAGGTCGCACACAAAGCCCCGAGCTTCTGCACACCTCCGATAACACGACCTGGCCCTGGCACGCACCGCAAGCACTAAAAGGTCACATTACCCCCCCGCTGGAAGGTAACTAAGTACATGTACTCCTGTACTGCACTTCAGTCCACATGTTGAGGTACTTGTACTTTGAGGCTTCTACTCCACTACATTCATGTGACAGCTTTAGTTACTAGTTACATAAGTAACATTAGCACTATTTACACTGCAGGACCTTTCCCTGCTGCAGTGTGTTCACAGTGTGGTATTAGTACTTAAAGGATGTGAGTACTTGCACTACTGCATTTTACAGGTTACATTGTTCGGTGACCCTCCCCGGCCACGCCTCATACCTGGCGAGTCGCCGCGCCCGCAGCTGCTCTGAGTGATTGATGAGTGCTCGGCTCCAGGAGCTGTATAAGAGGAGGCCGAGCCCTGCAGCTCTTCACTCTCTCTGTGGCCCCGCAGCAGAAAGAAAGCTCCATCCATCATCCATCCATCATCCATCCTCCATCCATCCTCCATCCATCTTCCATCCATCCATCATGACCTCCTACATGTCCAGCTCCATGAGGAGCTCCAGCGGCTCCCTGGTCAGCGGCTTCGGCGGCGGGCGGATGTCATCGTCCATGAGGGCCGGCAGCGTGTACGCGGGCGCCGGCGGCGACGGCGTCCGCATCTCCACGGCCGGCCGGGGCCTCGGGGCGAGCATGGGTGGTGGTGGCGGCGGCTTGTCCTCCTTTATCACCTGCATGTCCGGCACCAACGACAGCGTCATCGGCAACGAGAAGTTCACCATGCAGAACCTGAACGACCGCCTGGCCACCTACCTGGCCAAGGTGCGCTCCCTGGAGAAGGCCAACGCCGAGCTGGAGCTCAAGATCAGGCAGTTCCTGGAGAGCAAGGTGGGCCCGTCGGCCAGAGACTACAGCGCCCACTACGCCACCATCGCGGACATCACGGCCAAGGTAACAGCTCCCTCCTCCTCCCCAGGGGGAGAGTCTGCAGGGAGGAGGGTGGGGAGCTCTGTAGGAGCTTTTACTGCACTTTAAAATCTAATGGTCATCAACAAAAATGCAGTATCCAACTGCATGTCTACACATTTTCTTCATATCGTGATGATGTAACACGCTGTGCTGTGTCCAGATCCAGGCGGCCACCAAGGCCAACGGAGCGGTCCACCTCAGCATCGACAACGCCCGGCTGGCGGCAGACGACTTCAGGGCCAAGTGAGTCGCACGCACAAAACACGCAGGCACGCACAAAACACGCAGGCACGCACA
>NC_045747.1:34614722-34616877 GCF_008692095.1 Etheostoma spectabile | reverse complement strand
GCAGGCACGCACAAAACACGCAGGCACGCACAAAACACGCAGGCACGCACACGCACAAAGCTTTTCTAACTCAAACATTAGGTATGATTTCCTATAAATGAGGTTTATTGACCATAACTTCCAAAAATAACTGTAAAACTAAAGTTAATAAGTTAGTGTTACGTAGTGTTGAAAAAATTTCAAAAAAGCGACAAACATTGAAAAAAAGCATCCAAAGTGTTGAAAAAAGGGACGAAAACAGAAGAAAAAGTTAAAAACATCGATAAAAAAGAGTCAAAAGTGTTGATTTTCAATTTTAAAATGTTGGGATATCAACACGAAGTTAAGCATCAACTAGTAGTACTTGTAAATGAATATATTGTTTAAATCCAAGTATTAATACAGATGCAGCAGATACAGGGACCCCCCCCCTCAGGGTCACATGCTCCTGAACCAAACCCCCCCCCCCCCCCCCCATCAGGGTCAACATGCTCCTGAACCAAACCCCCCCCCCCCCCCATAACCTCACGCATAGCATAGTTATTCAGAAATGTGAAATTCTTTCTTACATGCTGCCATTCAATATGTGCAACAGTACCAATGATGCTTTAAAACGCCTTTATTATTAATGTTGCATTTAAATGTTAAAAACAACACTCTCGGCTCTGTATTTATTCATTGTTTTATTAAAATTAGTTCTTTCGTTTAAGCAGTTTTCATGAGGCAGTGGAACTTAATCTGTGTTCCTATGTGAACTCTGTGTACGGATGAATGAGAAAAAGCCAAATCTCTGGATTTCCTTTGCGATGCCCTGCAGCTGGGACTCCTCTGTAAGGTCTGTCTGACCTCTGACCTCTGACCTCTGACCTCTGACCTCTGACCCCCCCCCCCCCCCAGGTATGAGAACGAGCTGGCCATGCGCCAGTCGGTGGAGGCCGACATCGCCGGGCTGAAGAGAGTCCTGGACGAGCTGAGAATGGCCAAGACCGACCTGGGCCTGCAGATCGAGGGTCTGAAGGAGGAACTCCTCTTCCTCAAGAAGAACCACGAGGAGGTGGGAGCTCCGAGACTCATTATATTATTATTATTATTATTATTATTATTATTATTATTATTATTATTATTATTATTATTATTATTATTATTAATTAAAGCCCCGTTAATCACAATCTGTCCACTGCATTTTAGTTTATAGATTTCTTATAGTCTTTCATATCGAGTCATATTTTTAACAATAATTCACAATTAATTTAACAACTATTCCATATTATATTAAGTGTTTCAGCATTGATGAGGTCTTCAGGTTCACTCTGCTGTCCCAGACAGGAAGTAGTCCCAAAGTCTGAATGACCTGATTGAGAAGACAAATGAAGACATAACTCACGTTTGTCTCCGTTTCCCGCTGCTTGTTGTCCGTCTCTGCTTCCCGTCTCTTGTTGTCCGTCTCTGCTTCCCGTCTCTTGTTGTCCGTCTCTGCTTCCCGCTGCTTGTTGTCCGTCTCTCCTTCCCTTCTCTTGTTGTCTGTCTCTGCTTCCCATCTCTTGTTGTCTGTCTCTCCTTTCTGCTGCTTGTTGTCCGTCTCTGCTTCCCGTCTCTTGTTGTCCGTCTCTGCTTCCCATCTCTTGTTGTCCGTCTCTGCTTCCCGCTGCTTGTTGTCCGTCTCCGCTTACCGTCTCTTGTTGTCCATCTCTCCTTCCCGTCTCTTGTTGTCCATCTCTCCTTCCCGTCTCTTGTTGTCTGTCTCTGCTTCCCGTCTCTTGTTGTCTGTCTCTCCTTCCTGCTGCTTGTCTGCAGGAGCTGCTGGCGATGCGAGCACAGATGAGCGGACAGGTCCACGTGGAGGTGGACGCAGCTCCGGGACAGGACCTCAACAAGATGATGGCTGAGATCAGAGAGTACTACGAGGGCATCACCGCCAAGAACCACAAGGAGCTGGAGGCCTGGTTCCAGACCAAGGTAACGTGATGTCCCTTTGTGTAGACTCAGAGAGGGATGCATGGGCGGACATTTAATCTAAACAGTCGGGGGGGACAATGAATAATTAACATTTATCAGGAGGACATTTTTATGGGGACACAAACAATACAGTCAACATTGTACCTGTAACAGGAAATGTCACAGTAGCATTTCACATTAAACATTGGATAAAGTGATTATTATTATTATTATTATTATT
>NC_045747.1:34614048-34614712 GCF_008692095.1 Etheostoma spectabile | reverse complement strand
TTATTATTATTATTATTATTATTTTCTCTAACACGGATGATGCTAAACTGAGACCTGAGCCTCAGAGCAAACACACGTAACGTTTCATTCACAGCGTAGGAACTCTCGCCAGATGTTGGTCAGCTCATTTTCTGTAACCAGTGAAAGCATGGTGGGGGGAAATTAAAGCTAGCTAGTTAGCTAACTGTCCAGCAAGCTATTAAATCAGCTAGCTAGCTAATTGTCCAAAAAGCTATTAAAAAAGCTAACTAGCTAACTATCCAACATGCAGTTAAAAAGCTAGCTAACTGTCCAAAAAAGCTATTAAACAAGCTAGCTAGCTAACTATCCAACATGCTGTTAAAAAAGCTAGCTAGCTAGCTACCTATCCAACAAGCTGGCTAGCTAGCTAGCTAGCTAGCTATCCGACAAGCTACCAAAGAGGCCATGTTTTATCCATGACTCAGCATCATCTCTATCGAGTAAAAGAATCCCTTCTTTCGATGTTTTAAACTGAATCAAACCGCTTCGCCAGCCTTACTGGAGCTCTACAAATACTGAAGCAGAAGCTCTAGTGTGGATTACCCATAATTCAGCACTCTCAGCCCTGCGCTGCATTGTGACAGTAAAGCCAGCAGTCGGCGCTGTCCCCATTTACGTGTGTTGTGTGTTTCCTGTGGACGTG
>NC_045747.1:34613531-34614038 GCF_008692095.1 Etheostoma spectabile | reverse complement strand
GGGGGGGGGCTGTATGTTGTGTTAATGAACAGATTGTTTGTGCAGACGGAGACACTGAACAGAGAGGTTACCACAACGACGACCACGCTGCAAACCACCCGGTCGGAGGTCACGGAGGTCAAGCGGACGCTGCAGTCGCTGCAGATCGAGCTGCAGTCCGCGCTGGGCATGGTGAGTGGCGCCGCCGAGCAGCCTCAGCAGGAAAGTCAAGTCTTGAATATCTGACGCTAACTTGAGTCGGTGCGTTTGTGCAGAAAGCGTCGCTGGAGGGAACTCTGGCCGAGACTCAGAACCGCTACGCCATGCAGCTCTCCGGGTACCAGATGCAGGTACGGTAACCAGGTAACTTCATATTTCTGCAGTCTTGGTGAAGACTTTCCCCTGTAAATCCTGTCGTTGTTGCGATCCAGGTGAGCAGTCTGGAGGAGCAGCTGTCCCACCTCCGGGCCGACCTGGAGCGCCAGGGCCAGGAGTACAAGATGCTGCTGGACATCAAGACCAGACTGG
>NC_045747.1:34612322-34613521 GCF_008692095.1 Etheostoma spectabile | reverse complement strand
CGCCGAGTACAGGAGGCTGCTGGACGGGGAGAGCAGCACCAGGTAGTTACACCAGTCACGCAGCCAGTAACTAGGAAATAAAAGTGAAGTAATGTGTGGTTAGAAGTAAGTCGAGACCGTCTTCCACTGAGACACACTGAATAACGCCGTACGGCATGCTAACACCTAGCTATAGAGAGTCTTTGAGAACACCTACCACAGCTACTGAGATCTGTGTTCTGATTGGTCGACAGCGTCAGCAAACAGTCGTCTACCAGCACCACGACCAAGCGCGTGGTGACGGTGGTGGAGGAGGTGGTCGACGGCAGAGTGGTGTCCTCCTCGTCCTCCGGATCCACCTCTGTCCACAGATCCTGAGCCAATCACCATCATCATCATCATCATCATCATCATCAGTCGCTGGTGTGGATGAGCTCATGCTGAAGAAATAAAAACGAGTCCAAATGACCTGTTCTGTGTGTCCTCATTCCTTCGACCTGTCAGTGTCAGCCTGTAATCTTTTGCTTGGTTGCAGTCACACACACACACACACACACACACACACACACACACACACACACACACACTGGGTGTGGGTGGAAGTTTTTGGGTTTCTGTATGTGGTGTGTGTGTGTGGGGTGGGTGGGGGGGGGGGGGTGGGTGGGGGCGAGGGGTGGGAGGGGGGGGGGGGGGGCGGGCAATGGCAATTAGTGGTCATTTTTTCATTTCCTGATATTTCTTTCAGATGAGAAGAACGCTTTACATCAAAACATTGAGAACATGTCTGTAGTGCCAGGTATATTTTCAACATGTTCCCTTTACAATACAGTATTGTTCTTTAGGAGGTCAGAACTGGACCTTAGGACTAATATGGGGGTACAAATTGAAAGAGAAGGGTACACGACTTTTTAATAGGGTATCTCTCCTGCAACAAGCATCTGTAGCCTTTAAGGTACCGTTTGAGTGTGTACATTGATTTCATTACGAGCACCCATTCACAGTGAATGCTATAAAGCTACCGGAAACTTTCTGAAGAATGAACTTGCACCAATAGACAAAAGAATCAGAAGAAGAAAAAAACAACGTTACATTTGCATAAAATGTTTTGCAAATACATTTGAAACCCTAACCCTAACCCTGAAAGGTTTTCGGCCAATCGGGTATGCTGGATGAATTTGTTAACAGTTCTGCAGGTTTTTAGGGGATCCTGGAGAAGAAGA
>NC_045747.1:34599346-34611888 GCF_008692095.1 Etheostoma spectabile | reverse complement strand
ATCTCCCGTGAGCCACAAACCTGCCCCCTCTGCGGTAAATACACACACGTTATACTTCATCCATGGAAAACCGAGAATGGAATTTTAAAAGAGAGAGAGAGAGAGAGAGAGAGAGAGAGAGAGAGAGAGGTTGCTCCTTTAACACAGGCCTGATAAGTTTAACAATGCCGCCCCCTGCTGCTTCTTTACATGATTCATTCCCTTTGTGTACTTTCGGATTCAGTTTGCACCGAGACATGAGAGAGAGAGAGAGACATGCAAAGGCCAGCCATAAAACCTTCTGGGGGCCTGGGGAAGAGAGACATGAGAAACCGAGTCGGTGGAAAGGGACAACTGCACATGGATTCAGTCGCTCTTGGAAAAGCGACTTTTAGAAACAAGAAACAAAAAAAAGTGTTTGAAATGAAAAAAGGGCCAGAGGAATGTAATCACACACAATAAGTGAAGAAAGACAAAAGGACGGTGTCACTCGGAGCCTGCTTTGGTTTCTAGTTTTGAACGGCAGCTCTGCAGGTCTCTTCATGTCTCAGATCCAGATCCAGATCTCATTTCCTCCGTCAACTGGCTCCACGCCTCCTCTTCCCTGCACAGATTACAACTTGATACACACTCCTCAGATGTCACCGTTTATGCAGTGGTGAATGATGGGAATTTGATGTTGTTGGTTTCAAATTCAAAACCATCTTTTCTAAAAGTGCCCCGATGCAGACCGATCAGTTCAGGGACTCGTTAAAAAAACAAAGTCTTACTGAAACTATAGGGCTGCATCTCGTAACCCGTATCTGATAGCTCGACTCCCCAGGCCTCGACTGAACCGGAAGTTGCTCTCACTGAGGAGGGCTCACCAAGGAGGGCTCACCGAGGACCGAGGAGGGTTCACCGAGGACCGAGGAGGGCTCACCGAGGACCGAGGAGGGTTCACCGAGGACCGAGGAGGGCTCACCGAGGACCGAGGAGGGCTCACCGAGGATCGAGGAGGGCTCACCGAGGAGCGCTCACCGATCCCTAACCTTAAACAACCACAAAGTTACAGGAACACAAAAAACCCACAAAGTAAACGTCCAAAAAGTCGATGCAAAACAACTATAAATAGACACAAAGTTCCAAAGACACAGAGCGACAAATAATACACATGATGACAAAGAAAAGTTTGGAACAATAAAGAGATGCAAAGTGACTTCAAGGAGACACAAAACGACTAAAACTCTACATGAAATCAAGCACAAAAAAGACTAAACATGGCATCTTAAATGACAAAGAGACACAAAGTTAGATAGATACAAAGATACAAAGATACAAAGATACACAAAACGTCCGGGGCAACAGAAGCTCAAAGCAAAAACAACTATTAAAAACTCTTCTGGCAAGAAAGCAACATGGCCGCTATGACGGTCTGGCAGGGAGACATGGAGACAAAACATCCACAAAGAGACAAACACTAAGATACAGAGAGACAAAACTGCAGACAAACGTGCTAAAAGACCACAAATGTCCACAAAACTACGACCACATAGACAAGTAAAGCTTCAAGGAGACAAAGAGACGCAGAGCGACCGACGAAGCACCAACTCAGCGGAAGACGCAGAATCACAAACAAGAGAGACAAAGTAAAAGAGACAAAGGGACTAAAAGTAGACGCTAAATGACAAAACAAAGAGACACAATATGTCCAGGCTCCAGGTGAACAGACACTCAAACACTAAGAAAACTACCTGCGAGAAAGCAACACAGCACCCCCGGTCTGGTGGAGAGGGACCGGCTCAGAACCAGAGGCTGATGAGAGAATGAGATGCAGGGGAGTCGGGGTGGGGGGGCAGGCAGGTGATGGGGGACCTTTTGGACAGTCTGAGGCCCTCTAGACAGACAGAGAATGAACGTGAAGGGGAAACAGAAAAAGGTCACACTCTGTATATACTGTGGCTCAGTTATGTTATATAGCTATATATATATATACAGTATGTTTATATATATATATACACTACAGGTCAAAAGTTTGGGTTCACTTACAAATTTCCATCCCACTCCATTATAGACGGAGTAGCAGCTGATCTGAGTGGGGGGGCTGATCTCATAATCACCAACCAGTCATCCAATCATCCAAAGGCTCATTATGTTCACTAATCTGATATCATTTAAAAAACTAACTAGAAAAACACTGGCAGACCTATTTGCAATGATGTCATTACATAATGTAATCTGATTACTGCCCTGGTTAAAAAAACAATGCAACTGATCTCATCTGGGATTCTGTCTATAATGGAGGGCAATGGACATTTCTAAGTGACCCCATAGATAGATATCTATCTATCTATCTATCTATCTATCTATACATCTATCTATCTATCTATCTATACATCTATCTATACATCTATCTATACATCTATCTATCTATCTATCTATCCATCTATCTATCCATCCATCCATCTCATCCATCCATCCATCCATCCATCTATCTATCTATCTATCTATCTATCTATCTATCTATCTATCTATCTATCTATCTATCTATCTATCTATCTATCTATCTATCTATCTATCTATCTATCTATCTATCTATCTATCTACATCTATCCATCTATCCATCTCTACCTACACCTATCTATCCATCTATCTATCAATCTATCTATCTATCTATCTATCTATCTATCTATCTATCTATCTATCTATCATCTATCTATCCTCTATCATCTATCTATACTACTTATCTATCTATCTATCTATCTATCTATCCATCTATCTACCACCATCCATCCATCCAGCCATCCATCCATCCATCCTATGCATCTCATCTATCTATCTATCTATTCTATCTACTCACTATCTCTCTATCTCTCTACTATCTATCTATCTTCTATCTATCTATCTATCTCTATCATATCATCTATCTATCTATCCATCACCATCTATCTACATCTACCTATCGATCCATCTATCTATCTCTCTATCTATCTCATCTATCTATCTCTATCTATCTATCTATCTATCTATCTATCTACTCTATCTATCTATTCTATCCATCTATCCATCTATCTACCTATTACCTATCTATCCATCTATCTATCATCTATAATCTATCTATCTATCTATCTATCTATCTATCTATCTATCTATCTATCTATCTATCTATCTTATCTATCTATCTATCTATCATTTTCCAGAAATGTCCTCACTTATAAAATGTCCTATTTTTATTTTTTTTAAATCCAGATTTCCATAATTTCATTCCCTTTACAAAAATACCTCCACCTTCTAAACTTAAAGATATAAACACCACACACACACACACACACACTGTGCAGTGTGTTTCTGATCGGCCCGGTAGCAGCAGCTGAAGTTCGCTTTAGGCAAAGAATTAGATTTGCATGTTTCCTCATATTCTCATAAAACACTGGTAAGTAGCTGGAGTACCTGTGAAGAATTTTTATAGCAGTAAAAACCGGTTTTTGCGAATGTTTTACAAGCAAAGTGACACACTAATGCAAATGGGAATATTGTGAGGTGATTAGTTTACATTTCTCACCACTTATCTCCTGTCGCTCAGCAGGACAATCACGTCGCTTTATCTGATCTGATCTGCACTCTGAGGGGGTGTGTCAGTCTCTACGAGAGTACAAGCTGTTCCTGAACGCAGCCTGACAGCTACCGCTCCATTAATCTTCAGGGTGAGTGATATGTGTTATATAACCCCCAAACTGATCGTAAATCTGAGGCTTTAATGATGTGACAGTGTGCCGGTGGCTCATCTCTCTCTGCAGCGAGTGGAGGAGCAAACTGAGGTCACAAGATGGAAATCAGGGATATAATTCTGATCTTAGTGTTCAGTGTGAACAGCAGACTGCTCTCCACAATGGACAACGAGTACCACCCCCCCCCCACACCACTTTCTCCAAGCAGAGGAGCATGTTCAGTAGTAGCCCCGGTCCTTTGTCCCTGAGGCCATTACGCTCCTCAACGCCACACAGAAGGGGAGGAGAGTGATTGACTTTGGTGTTGAAGTCTGCTCTGCACCCTGCCCCCTGTACCCCCTGCCCCCTGTACCACCCTGTCCCCTGTACCCCTTGCCCCCTGTCCCACCCTGCCCCCTGTACCACCCTGCCCTCTGTACCATGAACCCATCTGGGTACCTTTAAACATACCCATAAACTACCCTGGACCACCCTGGACTGGACTGATTGGCACTCATTGACTCCCTTACTGACTATATTTCAATCAAGGAAAGATGTGTGTGCAGATATGGAAAGGTTCATTGTACATACGCATAATAAAATGTAAAGTCTTTGGACTTTTAGACTCCATTGTTATAGAATAACTTGTAAAAGGGGTAAGGAACCCAAAACAACCCTCCCCCTCCCTCCCCCGGATGGAGTCTAGACAATGTTTGTGGCAGCAAGGAGCTCAAAAACCGAAGGAGTCGACGGAGCGTCCTGCAGGAGGAAGACCCAGGAGGACGGTAAATTAACTCGCTGTAAGAAGCGTTAAATGAACCTCCTTTGAGCATCTGTGACTCAAAAAAGGAAAAACTTTCAGAGTTTATGGCTCTACATAAGAATCTGTCACGATGCACGACAGAAACCCCCCCCACCGCGCCGAGCCATTCGTCTTCCCTTTGCCATGGGAAACCTGAAATCCATGTTCTCACTGGTAAAATGCTTGTTAAGAGTAAAAGGTTTGTTAGAAATTGAACGAGCATTAAGCAAGGCACACTGCAATGATGATGGCAGACCTGCATCCTCAACAGCTGATTGGGACGGAACTGAACGCAAACAGCTGACGGGGTCACGTGATCTCCAGCTGCGGCGAGCGGTCAGACCACCCAGCAACCATCGGTAGCGGCAGGTCCCTGTTCCCACCAGTTCAATTCCATTTTACTTATAGTATCAATTCATAACAAGAGTTATCTTGAGACACTTTACAGAGTAAGTCTGGACCATACTAGACCACATAATTTACAAGGACCCAACAGTTCTAGTAGTTCCCCCAGAGCAAGCAACAGTGGCGAGGAAAATCTCCCTCTTAGGAAGAAACCTCGGTCAGACCCAAGCTCTTGGTCTGGCGACCGGTTGGGGTTGAGATGAACAGAGTCAATAACAGTCACTGTACAAGATAAAGGAACAGTAACTACCAGGGCACCTGGACGTCAACAGGAGCCGGTAATCAGGTGAGAAGGGAGGACACACGAGGGGGGGCGGGACAGTTGGTCTGAACCTTTCTCAGCTTTCAAAGAGTCCTTCCATGGACACTCTGATGTCCAATAATGAGCACTAACAATACATGTTATTTAAAGGCACCCAAGGACACCGTACATTGATCATAAGTCCGAGTAGCTGAGACCCAGTTGTTAGACGACAGGGTTGGTGTGACAACAAATAAGACGAGTGCCAACATGGAAAGTTGACACTGATGCGATGCAGCGGCGGCCAAACCAAACAGGGACGCCATCTCGCTGCAGCACCAGTAGTTGGAGCAGGGTACTGTGCAGTGTGTTTCTGATCGGCCCAGTAGCAGCAGCGGAAGTTCGCTCCAGGCAAAGAATTAGATTAGCATGTTTCCTCATATTCTCATAAAACACTGGTTGGTAGCTCAAGTACCTGTGAAGAATTTTTATAGCAGTAAAAACCGGTTTTTGGTCGGATGTTTTACGAGCAAACTGACACCCTAATCCAAATGGGAATACAGTGAAGCGAGTCGTTTGATGAGTTTATTTACCTATCACCTATCTTCTGTAGTTCAGCATCTGATTTGATGCTGCGCTCTGAGTGGGTCTTTCAGTCTCTACGAGAGTAGAAGCTGTTCCTGAACGCAGCCTGACAGCTACAGCTCCATTAATCTTCAGGGTGAGTGATATGTGTTTTATAACCCCCAAACTGATCGTAAATCTGAGGCTTTAATGATGTGACAGTGTGCCGGTGGCTCATCTCTCTCTGCAGCGAGTGGAGGAGCAAACTGGGGTCACAGGATGGAAATCAGGGATATAATTCTGAGCTTAGTGTTCAGTGTGCACAGGAGACTGCTCTCCATAATGGACGAGTACCACCCCACCCCCTTTACCACCCCGCCCCCTGTACCACCCCGCCCCCTGTACCACCCTGCCCCCTGTACCACCCCGCCCTCTGTACCACCCCGCCCTCTGTACCACCCCGCCCCCTGTACCACCCCGCCCTCTGTACCACCCTGCCCTCTGTACCAGCCTGCCCTCTGTACCAGCCTGTCCCCATACCACTCAAATCCTCAGAGGGTTTGAAGGACTGTTGGCCGGCCACCTAGTTCAGCTGTTACATGCCACATTCAACGTGTCTTGGATGGATTCACATTATTATGTTCAGGGTACGTATGTTAATAAGTAGCAATACATACTGTAAAATGGTCCTGTAGGGGGTCAAAGGTCACACTTTCTGACTCTGTTCGGATCAATCCAACAGCAAAAAGAGAAGATCTGTGAAAGAGAAGATCTAGGTTACCCGTCAACCCTTGGATGTTGTTCAGGTCGAGGATTGGCCGCCCGTTGGGACTTGGAGAGAAAGTGAAAAATAAAACCTCATTGTTGGGCTTGACTGGCAGATGGCTTACAGAGCTTATGCTTCATTCAGAGTTGAGGTGTGTCCACAATTTGGAGGCTGAAGCCAGCGGGTAGGAAATAAGCCGCAAAGCCAGATAATACAATCCAACCACGATCTCTTGTATCAAAATGCCCTGGAGCAAGACACTGAACTCCAAATGCCCCCAGTGGACAAGAGCCAGAGACTGGAACTGGCTTAACCTCTCTTAAAAACAATGTCAAATGACTGATTGGTGCAGATTTTTTTCAAACGTAGAAGACGGTTGGGATAGTTCTGCACTGTCAGCTCTATCCCCAGAAGGGACTGGCAACACCACAGGTGCATTCTGGGACAGGAGAAAAAATTTCTTTTAACCATGGTGCTCAAATTCTGTACCACAAAGTCCCAAAATGTATCTGGATGGACGGCCAGGGGCTGAAAATAAATGCTCTTCATAGATAAAACTTAGGTGGCCGTGTAATTCACCAGATTAATTACTTTGTACATGCACGAACATCCTTATGGTTAGGAGTTTACAACGCTTTCAAAATGAGAGGATGAGCATTAACATGTCAAATGCCATGGCGGGCCAAAACAAAGCAACTTGGCGCCCGGGCCCCAAATTGGACGGCCTTCCTTTAAACCAATCCAGTCTTGGGCAGGGCTAAGGTCTGGACAGAGCCACAGTGCCGCTGCTAAATAGTCTCAGGAAGGAAGTTGTTTTGGTGGAACATGTGTGCGTTCAGAAGTAGATTTAGTCGTCAACAGAAAACTCAGATTGGACAGATAGTCTAGCTAGCTGTCTGGATTTACCCTGCAGAGACCTGAGGACAAGGTAACCATAGTCCTCAGATTGGACAGATAGTCTAGCTAGCTGTCTGGATTTACCCTGCAGAGACCTGAGGACCAGGTAACATAGTCCTCAATTGGACAGATAGTCTAGCTAGCTGTCTGATTTACCCTGCAGAGATCTGAGTAACACGGTAACCATAGTCTCAGAGGAAAGATGTCTAGCAGCTGTCTGGATTACCCTGCAGAGACCTGAGGACCAGGTAACCATAGTCTTCAGATTGGACAGATAGTCTAGCTAGCTGTCTGGATTTACCTGCAGAGACTGAGGACCAGGTAACCAGTCCTCAGATGGACAGTAGTCTAGCTAGCTGTCTGGATTTACCCTGCAGAGACCTGAGGACCAGGTAACCATAGTCCTCAAATGGGACCGAGAGTCTAGCTAGCTGTCGGATTTACCTGCAGAGACTGAGGACCAGGTAACCATAGTCCTCAAATTGGACAGATAGTCTAGCTAGCTGTCTGGATTACCCTGCAGAGATTGAGGACCAGGTAACCATAGTCCTCAAATTGGACAGATAGTCTAGTAGCGTTCTGGATTTACCCTGCAGAGACTGGAGGACCAGGAACATAGTCCTCAGATTGGACAGATAGTCTAGCTATCTGTCTGGATTTACCCTGCAGGGACCTGAGGACCAGGTAACCATAGTCCTCAGATTGGACAGATAGTCTAGCTAGCTGTCTGGATTTACCCTGCAGAGATCTGAGGACCAGGTAACCATAGTCCTCAGAAATCAGCCGCAGGTTAGAGCGCCAACACAGACACAGAGGACGGGGACGGACATCCGGACAAAATGAGGGACAGGGTGTCACCAGAGATTTCCTGGAAGTGGAGCATTGTGGATATAGACTAGGGTTACCCTAACCACCCTAATTATAAAAAGGAGCTCCTTTTGATACCGAAGAACACAAACATACACACAGAAACCACTTGGGTCCTGGTGATTCAGGACTTCAGACCAGTCAACGTTGTTGTCAGTTCTGCAGAATGTGCCAGAGACATAGAGCAATCAAAAATACGCCACGGTGCAAAAATGACACATGCAAATATAAGATAAAATATAAAATACATATGCAACTATAGATTAAAAAAGACGAGTAATATATAAAATACTGTTTGATATTCAAAATAGTGCAAATTAAAGGAAAAACCCAACAGTATAGAAAACTTAAGACATTGAAAATGTGCAATATAATAACAGTTCCTGGGTTTCTTTTTTCATTTAATCACATCAGTTCTTCCTGCAGATTTGACAAGATTTAACATGGGTTTGGAGAGAGAGAGAGAGAGAGAGAGAGAGAGAGAGAGAGAGAGAGAGAGAGAGATCAGGGTGTGCAGGCTGTTTCTACCTGCAGGTATGAAAGTTAATAAATGAACCATTGATGCATGCAGAGACACAGGCGCCCACAAACGCCAGCATCGCTCAGCGATGAGTGCTCGGATCCACTTGCTGCAGGCCTGCAGCTCGTACGTGTGACAGCAGATCGCTGCGCATCAATCACAGAAATACCTTTTCATTCCTGGGATCAGATCTCACTCAGCTGCCACATCAGCAGATTGAGTCACACGCCCTCGGAGCACTCAGACCTGAAAACAAGGCAACGCTTGTTTTCTCTGCAGAGTCACAAAGTGACTGAAGACATGCAAAGATTGGATCGAACGAAGGTTATTGTCTCTCTGTATTTGACCAACTCGCAGCTCAAAAGCCCAGAATCTTGTAGTTTTCTAGTTCTAGTCTACTAGTTTTATTGTACTGCAGCCCAGTCTCATGTTATTTAATCTATGGATTTGTGTCGGACCATTTTTAAACCCAGCACCCAGAGACCCACGCAGACATGGGGAGAACACACAAACCCCACACAGATAAGCCCAGAAAGACCTGGATTCAAACCCTGAACCTACTTGCCACAGTGCAAATCACCATGTTACTGAATAATGGGGGGGCAGGAGCTCGGTCATCTCTCCATTAGTGCATGTCTAGGACCTGAGCATGTGTGTGTAGTTCAGGCCTGTGTGTAATCTGTGTAATAACAACTTGTGGGATTAATAAAGGATTCATTGGTACTACACATGCATTTGTGTGTTCATCATTATAGTTGCAGCTGAACTGGGAACACGAGTGACCTGTGTGGTGTTTCTTGGTGTAGATGTAGATCTGATGTTCTGTAGTTTTTCTAAATCTACAACTTTTCCTGTAACCTTCTGAAACGGTTTTGCATCGTCCCAAATCTTTGGTCCTACCATCCATAGAGGAGCCACGCAGCATCGTTTCTTTAATACTGTTTGTGTGTTTTCTTTCTTTAGTTTTTCTTAAATAGACTTGCTCCAACCTTAGTCTAATTCCTCGTATGTGACCTCCTACCTGGCAAACAAAGCTGATTCTGATTCTGATAAGTTATATATAAAGAAAAGGGCCCTCAGTCTGCTTTGGTTCAGCACCACTGTTTATTGATCTGATGTTTCAGTCTCTCTGGAGTCTTTATGTCAAGAGTGTATGTTTCTAGAATAACAACAAGCTCAAAGACTTGGAGCCTCTTTGTCTTTCAGCATCTTTAAAAACAACAGTTTGCAAAGTGCTGTGACCGAGGAAACAAAAGCCCATTCAGATCGAACGCCTGCAGCCATGAGTAGTGACTTTTTAAAAGCCTCGGGTTCAAACCGGTTTCCCACCGAGAACACAAACACATACCACAGCTGGGACACTATCTTTCTGCAGCGTTACCATGACAACACAACAAACCGCCTCTCTCTCTCTCTCTCTCTTGGCAGCCGACGGCGGTTTCCCACAGCGTGTACCTGCAGCGGGACGCGGGGAGACCGCCAGGTGAGCGCCCGCTGCCTGGAGGCGTGTTCAGCTCCGTGTGCTGGCAGAGAAAAACTGGACCCACTGGAGGAAGAAGAAGAAGAAGAAGAAATGCTTTTATTCTGAAGCAGTGCTTTTATTCTGAAGTTCAGAATCAGAATCAGAATCAGCTTTATTGACCAGGTGTGAAGAATTTTCCTTTGGAGCATAGTTGCTCACAATGTGCTTACACATACAAACAAACAAACAAACAATATATACACACTAATACATACACACTAATATATATATATATATATATATATATATACACTAATATAGACACACTAATATACACTCTAAACAGAAACAATGTAGAGAGATGAGTGCAATGAAGAGACCAATACAAAATATTTAAATGTGGAACATAGTGCAAAGGGTGCTGGGATAAATAGTATTAAGTTATTATATTACAATATGAACATTATGAACATTATGAACAGTTCTGAAATAGGAAATGAGAATGATGAATAAATAATGGATAATAAGTGAGATATGAGAATGAAAATGATGAGTAAATACTAAATAAATGGAATAATAGTGGAACCAGTACCAGGTGCTGTAGAGACCGTGTTACTGGGTCATGGACCAGAACTGGACCTGATACTGGGTCAGAGTCAGCTGGTCATCAGAGAGATGGCTTGTGGGTAGAAACTGTGTAGTGGTTCCTACCACTACAGAGCTGGGAGGAAACTAAGTGCATCGGGTACTGAAACAGAATGTAGTTTAAAGTTACCTGTACTCGAGTATTTCCGTTCAGATAGAGATAGTGAGAGAGAGATATAGAAACACATAGAGAGATATAGATATAGCAAGACAAAGGTAGCTATAGAGACATATAGAGAGATTTAGATAGAGAGAGAGAGATAGAGATAGATATAAACATATGGAGAGAGATACAGATATAGCAAGACAAAGATAGCTATAGAGACATTTAGAGAGATACAGAGGTAGAGAGATATAAATAGAGAGATATAGATAGAGAGATATAGTTAAAGTGAGATATACAAATGGAGAGAGATATAGATAGAGAGATATGGAGGTAGAGAGATGTAGATAGAGAGATATGGAGGTAGAGAGATGTAATAGAGAGATATGGAGATAGAGAGATGTAGATAGAGAGATATGGAGGTAGAGAGATATAGATAGAGAGATATGGAGGTAGAGAGATATAGATAGAGAAAAATGGATAGATATAGTCAAAGTCGAAGTACTTGTATTGGTCCCTTTGTTTTTTTGACTTTGTTTTGGACCCTGAGTACCTTCCTTTGCTGCACAGGGTGAAAAACCAAAGACACAAGTACAGTTGACATGTGGGGGACTCAGGGGGCGGGGCAGATTACAGATTTATCATTTTCTACACTAAAATAAGATAAAAGCCGTGCTTCAAAACAAAAAAAGTTAAAAACAATTTCATCCATCCCAGTCCCAGATATGTATTAAAGAATTCATAGTCAGACGTTCATCGCTGCTCATTAATGAGCTTTACTGCAAGAGGGACAAATGATACTTAGACCGGTTATATTTACCCAGAGGACCCTGTCCCTCTTCCCTGAGTTAGACCTGTTATATTTACCCCCCGAGTACCTGTCCAATCTTCCCTGAAGTTGGCCTGTTGTATTTACCCAGGGACCCGGTCCCTCTGTCCATGAGTTAGCCCTGTTATATTACCGCCAGAGGACCCCTGTCCCTCTTCCCTGAGTTAGACCTGTTAATTTACCCCAGAGGACCCGTCCCCTCTTCCTTGAGTAGACCTGTTATATTTACCCAAGGACCCTGTCCCTCTTTCCCTGATTAGACCTGTTTATTGACCCAAGGACCCTGTCCCTCTTCCTTAGTTGACCTGTTTATTACCCCAGAGGACCCTGTCCCTCTGTTCCCTGATTAGACCTGTTATATTTTACCCAGAGGACCCTGTCCCTCTTCCCTTGAGTTAGACCGTTATTATTTCCCAGAGGACCCTGTCCCTCTTCCCTGATGTAGACCGTTATATTTACCCAGAGGACCCTGTCCCTCTTTTCCGAGTTAGTACCTGATATTTACCCAGAGGACCCTGTCCCTCTTCCCCTGAGTTAGACCTGTTCATTTGACCCCAGAGGACCCGTCCCTCTTCCCTGTTAGACGTTAATGGACCCAGCCCCTGTCCTCATATTTTAGCCCTGTATATTGCGGACCACTGTCCCTCCCCTGAGTTAGACCTGTTATATTGACCCATAGGACCCTTTCCACTCGTCCCTGAGGTCAACCGCCCAACTGTAGGCTAACTACACGTGAGAGTAGACTAGAGCAGGTGTCTATAGCTTTGCTGATTGAT
>NC_045747.1:34598184-34599321 GCF_008692095.1 Etheostoma spectabile | reverse complement strand
TTCCCTGAGTTAGACCTGTTATATTGACCCAGAGGACCCTGTCCCTCTTCCCTGAGTTCAACAGCCCAAACTGTGCTAACACCACGTGAGAGTTAGACAGAGAGGTCTTAGCCGGCCTGATTGATGCCAGATCACAAAGCTCCTGAGGGTTGAGAGGTGGAGGTGTTCCCATCATCTTACCTGCCGTCTTAACCAGATCGAATATCTGGGTTTTAGATTTCACTGTCAAATTCCCAGCCCAGCTGGTAATACCACACCGAAGAAGTGACTCTGTTGTTGCTCTATAAAAGATAGTTTTTAAATATTTTAACTCCAAGTCTGCGCAAGAAGTGGAGACGCTGATGAGTTCTGGGACAGACATGTGTTACGTGTCTGCACCAACTCAGGTCAACATGCACTCCTAGATATTTAAAGGAGGACACCTGCTTGATGTCAGGACCATGGATGGCTACAGGGATCTGGTCTCCAGTTGATCTGGGGGGGTCTACCAGCATTTCCAGAGTTTAGCTCGTGTTAATATGAAGTCGGTGTGAATCCCACCAGTGCTTACAATGCTTTCTCTAGTTAGCAAACTGAGAAGGCCAGTGTTATCTTAGAATGTGACTCTATGTTGGTTCGGCCCAGAGCCGATGCAGTCATGTGTGTAAAATGAAAACCAGAGGGGAGGACTGACACACCCTTTGGGGGGGCGCCAGTGCTGCACACCGTCATATCAGACAGGACGGAGTTAAACTCCACCTGCTGTGGCCTGTTTGACAAGACAGAGTGATCCCGCCTAATTAAAAAAGGATTTACATTTAACTGATCTAATCTCCTAAGCATGATATCTGGCTGGATGGAGTTAAAGGAAGAACTGAAAACAACACAAAGCAGAGTCTGGCACATGCAACCGGCCTTTCAAGGTGCTTCAGAGTGAGGTGCATTATGGTTGATGTGGCATCACTTGTGTACCTATCTAACATGTGATCCACATCAGGATGGAGTTTCTCTATCAGAAGCCTCTCCATTGATGTAAAACATTAGAGGTGACAGCCACCGCCGATAATCATTATTCTCCCGGGGACAGACCATCCCGGGGACAGACCATCCCGGGGACACACCATCCCGGGGAGAGACCATCCTGGGGAGAGACCATCC
>NC_045747.1:34598088-34598174 GCF_008692095.1 Etheostoma spectabile | reverse complement strand
GGGGACAGACCATCCCGGGGAGAGACCATCCCGGGGACAGACCATCCCGGGGACAGACCATCCCGGGGAGAGACCATCCTGGGGAG
>NC_045747.1:34569321-34598078 GCF_008692095.1 Etheostoma spectabile | reverse complement strand
GGGGACAGACCATCCCGGGGAGAGACCATCCTGTGGAGAGACCATCCTGGGGACAGACCTTTTTGGGTACTGGAATAATAATAGATTTTTTCCCACAGATTTGGTACTGTGTATGCATGTATGTGTAGAAAGCTGGAATGGTTCATGCCAGGCTGGTGACAGTTCTTCTGCAAAGGTTTTTAAAATGAAAGCAGACGGGTTACCAGGGCCTGTAGCTTTGGTTGTTTGTGTTGTTTTAAACACCTTAGCAACAGTGTGCGGTTCAGTTATGATTCTGTCCAAGTTCACGTTACAGATTACATTCTCTAACACGGCAGCACATTCCCTCACACGTTAAAACACACGTTAAGTCCCTGTTAAAACACATGTAGAAATGATTCAGCTCGTTTGCTTTTGCAGCTTCGTTGTGGGCAAACAGGGGCTTCCTGTTAGGGTCCATGTTGGTCATGTGTCTGATGGAGTCCCACTAACTGTGTTGGACTCTAACAGCTGTGTTGGATTCTAACGGCTGTGGTGGACTCTGACAGCTGTGTTGGACTCTAACGGCTGTGTTGGACTCTGACGGCTGTGTTGGACTCTGACGGCTGTGTTGGACTCTACGGGTTAGACCTGGGCTGTTTGGCAACAGTTTTGGCTGACGGCTGTGTTGCTCTGTCACGATGTTTGGACCTGCGACTGGCTTGTGTTGGCTCAATGTTTGACCTGACGATGTGTTTGGATCGACGGGTTACTCGACAGATGTGTTGGACCTGGACGTGGTTGACTCATTAACCTGTGTGGATGCAGAGTTGGACTCTGACAGCGTTTGCCTACTTGGTACTCTACAGGATTGTTTGACCGTACAGCTGTGTTGGACTCTGCTGTGTGTTGGATCCTCTGACGCTGTGGTTGTGACTCTAACAGCTTGTTGGACTCTGACGGCTGTGTTGGACCTAACAGCTGGTTGGACTCTGACGGCTGTGCTTGGCCGAACAGATTGTTGACAGACTGTTTGGACTCTGCCAGCGTGTGTACTCGACTGTGTTGGACTCTACCGTACTCTAGATGTGTTGGGACTCTTAACCGGACGTGGGCTCGAATGTTTGGACTCTGACGATGCTGTTTTGGACTCTAACGGGCTTGTGTGGACTCTGACCAGTGTGGTGTACTCTAACGCTGTGTTGACCGGATGTTGACCTCTATTGTGACAATGACATGTGTTGGCACTCTAACGGCTGGTATTGACTCTACCAGCGTGTTTGGACTCTAACTGCGTGAACTCAGTGGGTGGACTCTAAACGCTGTTGACTAGCTGATTGAGCTTCCCTGTTGTGCCGTCGTAGTACTTGCGCTTTATTTCCAGATCTCTAATGATGCTTTTTGACGCATTTTGGATGGAGGCGAAAGAAGTACTCCGATCCTTTTGTTCAGTAAAAGTATTTAGAGTAGTAAAACCACAGTGTGGAAATACTCTGTTACCAGTAAATGTCCGACATTCATTTTACTTAAAAGTACAAAAACATTTTGATAAAAGTAAAAGTTAGAGCACTCGTTCTGCAGATTGGTGTATTAGAATCAGAATAGATTATGTTTGATGTAATGATGCGTTCAGGTTCCTCACATCGGAGCTGTCAGAGAGGTGTGGAGTAACATAGGTAACTAGTAACCTAAACTGTCAGATGAATGTAGTGGATAACTAAAGTAACTAGTCACTCTAGTGTAGTACGAGGATAAATGTTGGAGTAACTAAAGTAACTATACTAAGCTGTCCGATTGAAATTGAGTACACTATTGCGCAAGTACTAGTAACTAAAGCTGTCAGATGAATGTAGTGGAGTAACTAAAGTTAACTAAGTAACGAAATAACAGTACTAAAGGAATATTTCTCTTTGAATGTATGAGTAAAGTACATGAAACGAAAAAGACTCCCAGTAAAGTCAGGTACCGCTCAACATGATGACTGCAGTACTGAAATATCTGCCCCCCCCCCCGCCTCCAGGAGGTTGACATGTTCAATAAATTACCTGAAGTAGAAGGACCTGGAGGGTGTGTCCTCCCCCCCCCCCCCTACCTGAGCGTCTTTAAAAGAGACAGAGCGCTGCGTCTCTCCTCACTCTTCTTCTCTTCCTCCCACTGCACCGGGGACAGACTCTGCTCTTCAATCTCCGTCATCATGACCATGGTCTACTCCTCCCGAAGCTCCATGGGCGGCGGCGGCTTCGGCGGCGGCGGCTTCAGCAGCGGGGGGGGCTTCGGCGGTGGCGGCGGCGGGGGCCGAGCATCCTTTGGGGGGGGCATGAGCGCGTTCAGCATGGCGGGGGGAGCCGGAGGAAGTGGGGTCAGTGCTCTCTTTGAATGTTTTGTCCTGTATTTATGCTTTTATGTGTTTAATTTGTTCTAAATGTTCCTCTCTGAATGCAAGTTGAAAAGCTGAATCTGTTTGTTCAATGGCCAAAAATTTCAGACGCAAAAATGTAGAGCTGAAGAATTTCATCGATAAGGTGTCTGACTTTAAATCAACCAACTACGTTCATAATCTATTTATCGGTTGAAATTGTCAAAATGTTTGTTACGGATTTGAGAAAAATGCCGAAAACTAACGTCTACGTGAATTTTTGTCATGATGGTCAGAAGTTTTAGAGGCATTGTGTAAACACCACTTCCTCAAAGTATTTTTTTAATGCATCAAAATTTCAGAGGAAAGGTTCAGACTCCCTGTGTAGGACCTTACGTGGACGCCGTTTCTGATTGGTTGACCAGTTCATTTGCTCTCACCTGGTGCACCTGCATCTGTGACTGGAACCACCTGACGAAGGCTGGACGCCGACAGGCGTTGAAGTGATGTTTTTGATCTGATTCCAGCCCAAATGTGCCAGATGGAACGACGGCATTTTGCCTTTTTTCTAAAAACGATGTGTTTGATGTTTAATGCTGAGCCTTCTCCCACAGGTTCGGGTTTCCCAGGCCAGCAGGAGCTTCTCCTCCAGTGGTGGAGGCGGCGGCGGCTACGGCTTTGGTGGAGGAGCAGGTAGTGGTTTTGGAGGTGGTGCAGGCTTCGGGGGTGGTGCAGGCTTCGGCGGTGGTGCAGGCTTCGGGGGTGGTGGTGCAGGCTTCGGGGGTGGCGGTGCAGACAACAGCGTCATCGGCAACGAGAAGTTCACCATGCAGAACCTGAACGACCGCCTGGCGTCCTACCTGGCCAAGGTGGCCGCGCTGGAGAAGGCCAACGGCGAGCTGGAGCTCAAGATCAGGCAGTTTGTGGAGAGCAAGGTGGGCCCGTCAACCAGAGACTACAGCCACTTCTACACCACCATCACAGAGCTGCAGGGGAAGGTAAGGAACTGGGGCAACATGGGAAATGGAGTTCAGGGGCAACTCGTGAAATACCGATAGCTTGGTCGGTGTCTCTCAGCGTCAAATACAGACAAAACAAAATGTCCCTTTAGTGTCTCACCGGGGCGGAGCAGCAGCTACACCACAGTGGTATTAGGAGGGACAACAGTAGAGGGACAGCAGTAGAGGGACAGCAGTAGAGGGACATCAGTAGAGAGACAACACAGTGAGAACAACAGTGAGAGACAACAGTATAGATACAACCGGGGAGAGAAGCAGTGAGGACAGCAATAGACGGGACAGCAGTAGAGTGTACATCAGTAGAGAGACGAACACCGTATAGATTGACAACAGTGGATGAGACAAGAGTCAGACGGGAGCAGTAGAGGTGTTATTAAGAGACATCGTGGAGGGACATTCAGTTAAGAGATCAACAGTAGAGAGACAACAGTGTAGGGACAGCAGTAGAGAAGTAGTAGGTAGAGGAACAGCAGTGGAGGGACATCAGTAGAGACAACAGTGGAGAGACAACAGTTAGAGACCACTCAGTAAGAGACAACAGTAGAGGGGACAAACAGTAGAGGTGTAGTATGAGAGACATCAGTAGAGGACATCAGTAGAGAGACAACAGTGGAGAGCAAACAGTGGAGAGCACAACAGTAGAGAGACATCAGTAGAGCACAGCAGTATAGAGGAGGGTCTGTAGTTGAGACTCCAGTCCAGGGACGCTCCGTCCTTCGAGTTATCAGACGTTTTGTCCTTGGCAAATGTAAAAAAAAATGAACAAAGTGGTCCTAAAATCAAGACAAGAAACAAGAGACGTTGTATGTCATCATTTCTAACAACAGATCCCCCAATTTAATTTGCTTAAAATCAAGAAACAACATGCAGAATGAAAAAAAAAAAATCTACTCAACACAACCAACATAACATAAAATACACCACACAAAAACACAAATTTCAACAACAACAACACCACAAAAACAAAAAAATAAATATACAACACACGAATACACATATCAAACACATGAACATAAAATAAATGAGGCAGAAGTCCACAGTACAAACAGCAAACAAGAATAGCAAACATAAGAGTGAAATCAAAAAGTACAATCAACAATCAACACAATAAAAAAGCGACTAAAAATCAACCAAAACAACACACAACACAAAACAAACATCAAAAAACAATCAATTACATACAAACATAAAAATCACAAAATAAACATGCCAACAACACATGAAAAACAGTCAATTATTAACAACATTCACATACCAAAATAAAAAACATCAACACATAAAACACAAATTAAACAAAACCAATAACACACAAAATCAACACACCAATCACAAAATAAATGAACAATATCAGCAACAAAACTCACACACAAAAATCAATACACACAACACAAAAAACATTACAAACCACAGAAACAAACAATCAGTCAACAACAAACATCACAAAATCAAGAACCACATACCACACAAACAATCAAAAACAACACATCCAGACAAATCAAACATAAAAAACTAACTTTCAATCACTCATTTCACACCCATAAACCACAGCAAGCATAATCACAATTTTTCACGAAATAAACCCAAGTCAAGCAAATTCACAATCACACAACAAGCACCTTTCAACAAACAAAATACAAACATAAACAATAAATAGTCAAACAACAACAATAACATAACAAACATCAACACACCACACAAATAGAGAACAACACAAAAACCCTCAAACACACAACCACACAAAGTAAACCACAACAAACAACAACAACAACAACATACACACACCACAAAACAAGCAACGAAACATAATACAGCACACACATAAGAAACAAACACAAAAATATATCAACACAAATCATCACAACATACAACACAACACATAATTACCAACAGCAAAATAACATTCACACACATTCCACAAATCATACACACAACATATCATCATAAAAATAACAAAATCACCCCATCACAAAATCACATTTCAACAAAAGCAAAACACACATGACACATCAGCAACAATACAACCTACAAAAACAAAAGCAACAATATTAACATAAACAAAACACACAAAAAAAATCATCACACGCACACAGTAGACAGAAAACAACATCACCAAAGAAGATCAAATACACACATTACCACAAAATCAACACACAACATAAACAAAAAGCATGCATCAACACAACACAACAGCACCAAGTCATTGGCCACAAACCACAAACACAAACAATCATTATCAACACCACTAAACAACAACAAAATCACACAATCACGGAATACAGAACAAACATACAACACAAGAAAATACAACACATCGATGACAAAGCAGATTCAAAACACAAGCAAAACAAAAACGTCACAACACAACACATCAAAAAATCATCAAAAACAACACATTCCAGGACTCAAAAAAAAATCCATCAAGTCACATCAAAACACCACAAACACAATCATCCACAACAATAACACCAACACAACAGGGATATAAACAAAACATCACAAACAAAATCACATCACCATATTCACAAACGCATTCAATCACACAACAAATAATATTCATCACAACAACAACCAAATCTAACAAATACACATAATCAACTACAAAATTAAACAAAAAACACAAACATCATAAATACAACAGACACACAAAAAATATTCAACACACACACCAAAAAAAACAACAATTCACAGAACATCAGCACTCAATAAATCACATACCTACAACAACATTGCAACCACAATAAACAACACATAACAACAACACCGATAATCACAAAAACAAACAAACCAATAACAGCACTAACATACAAATCACCACAACCATCATCAAAAAACCCATCACACACAACACAATCACACACCAAATCAAACATCAATTCAATGATACACAACACACAAAAATCAAGATACACCAACACACAAAAATATCCGAAAATGACACACAAATCAATACCAAATTCAATCATCAAAGCAAAAAACATTCATCATACCATATGCATTTCACACAACACACACTACAATAGAGATCAAATCATCACACCACACACAAACAACAAACAAATTAACAATAGAACATCAAGATCAAAACACAAACACAATAAACACATACACACAAAAAATACACACAACAAAAATACATACAAACAGAAAACAAAACACACATATTAGTCCAACTTTAACACCCATACAAAACAAAACAAATACCCAATCACACACAATCATAAAACACACAACAAAAAAACAATATCAAAATTAGAAATAACACATACAATCAACAAACCAAATCAATATAATAAAATTCATCATTCACCAAAATACAATCTACATCATAAAGGTGATAACAGCCAAACACAACAACACAATCAAACACATCAAACACAAACAAACAAATTAACAAAACAAATCAATACTCCTAATAGAACATAAACACACCACATTACACACAACAAATCAGACACACAATACATCACACAGCATACACAAAAACACCTTCACAACAACATAAAACATTCACAATAACACACACCAAACAAAAGAAACATACCACAAGACATATATAACTAGAACACATCACATAATCAACAATCACACACATCACACACAAAAGACCAAAGCCAATATAACAATCAAACAATTATAAAAATATCAACACAAAAAAACAAACATCATCAAATAATAAAAACACACAAACACACAACATTCACAAAAGAAAAAATCAAACCATAATCCACAACAACAATAAAAACATTCAAATCAATATAACCTCATCAAAGCATACAGCAACAACAAATCAGGATAACACAAATCACAATCATAACCATCACCACAAACAAGAAGTTTCACAAAACACATACACAATCATCAAAACGAAAAAAACAACCAAAAGCACATTATAACATACAAACACAACAAAGCAACATAAACACATCAAACAAACAGAACAATAATTCACATGAACACAACAAAAACAACACACACAATACAACACATTATCACAAAAAAACAGACATAAATCAACATTAAAAAATAGATTGGCACATAACACAAGGGAAAATCATCCACCAACAAACACCAACATCAAACCACAAAACACAATAATAACACAGATTCAACAAAACATACACAAAAACACACACACAAAAAATACAATAATATACACACAACCCCAAAATCAAATCAAAAAACAAGCAAATCAACATCACACACAAGCAACACAGACACAACACCCAATTCCAAGACACACACACAACAATACACAAATGTCAACAACACAACAGATACATCAATAAATCAACATACAAAAATACACACACAAATCAAACACAACACATCAAAAACAAAATCACCTATATTCAACAAAAAACAAACCACAAACACTAATCACAGTACAAAAAACACACACATCAAAATAAAAACAATAAACAAAAACATTCAAATCACACAAATCACACAAACATAAACACAACAACACAACAAATCTTACACAAAAACAAAAAACTCAATACACAAACATCACAACTCATCAAAATCATAACAATCAACCAAGCAAAACAAAAACAACAAAAAAAATACCAACCTTAAAACAAAAAATCATACATAAACATACACAATCACAAATCAAACCAACAAAAATCACAACACACACACAAGTCATAAAACAACATAAATCAACAATCAAAAACAAACCCACAAACACATCACAATCATATACAATCATAAACACACCCAAGTCACAATAAATCAAAAACAAACACACATCAAATACAATAATCCACACAAATAAAACAAACACAAAAACAACAATCAATTCACCTTAAAAGTCATAAAAAACATCATCAACAAAACATCAGTCCACAAATAACCAAAAAAAACACAAAACCCCACACAAAAAACAACAAACAAAACACACAATATCATCAAAACAAAAAATATGACATACCCAATACATATCATTACACAACAAACTCACATCAAAGCTACTTCAACCACATCACACACACAATAAGACAATAACATAAGCAATCAAAAAAACCACGAACAAAACATCACAATCATATACACACAAACAACACACAACACAACAGGCTAATCAAATTACAAACAAACACAACCACAACAACACACATCAAACAAAAAACAAAAAACCCTCACAAAATCAACAAACAATAATCACAACACAACACATCAAATCACAAACAATGAATAAAACACAACAATTCAAAAAATAACAAATCATACACACATTATCAACACAAAAAACACAAAATTCATCAAACACCACACACAATCACAAAAAACAAACAACCAATCACTCACAACAAAAATAACAACCAAAACATAAACACACACCAACAAAAAAAAATCACCCCACATCACACAAATCACAAACAAAATACAATAACACAACAAAAAATCAAACAACAAAAAAATTCATCCCATCAATACACACAAACAATCAGCCAAAATCACAACATACAAAAAACATCAACAAAAACAACACAAAAAATCAAAACACAACAAAAATCATAAATCAAAAACAACAAATACCACAAAACAACCACACACACCACAAACAAAAACATCCAAATAACACAATAATAACAATCACAAAACACACAACAATAAACAAACAATCAAAAAAAAAACACCAAAACACAAACAACACAAATAATCCACATCAACACATATCCAACACAAAAACCAAACAACAAACATACATCTTATCAATCACAACACAACAGCAGCATATAAAAATAAACACACACATACACATCATACATAATAATCACCAACATCAGATAGACACAAACACAATCACAGACCACAAACATGTCACAAATCAATACAACACACACACACATACACTCACACCACACAAAAACAAAGTCAAAACAAACATCAGCACAACAACACATAATCATCACAAACCCAAATACCATAATCATCAAACAAAAATCACAACACAACAACACACACATTCAACAAAAACAAAAAAAACACAAAAACACACACACACACATCAATCAATCACATATATAACATTTATAAGCATCAACATCACAAAAACACACATATAGCACCACATCATCACACCAACCAATCACAAAACATAAAAACAATACACAGAACAAAAAACATATATACAAGACACAATATCATAACCAACACACAAACAATCACATTATTCCATCACAACACAACATTAAAACAAATCAACATCAATCAAAACAATCAACAACAAATCAAAACCACATCACAACAAACAATATCAAAACACCACAATCAGCAACATTAAAAAATCAACAAAACACACAAACACACAAAAAAATTCACATAAAGGCATCACATACAAAACAATCAAATCAAATCAAATATTTACATCATTCACAAAAATCAAAAAAACAAACACACTTGCAATAAAAACACAAACCATCAACAAAAAACATATAAACACAACAATAAACAAAAACACAAATTAACAACACAACAAAATCACACAACAATCAACAACAAACACAACAAAATCAAAAAAAAACACTCACAAAAAACAGCAAAAACATAATAATCACAATATAATCACAACCAAAACATTCATATCAACACACACATACCCATCACCACACAATACATGACACAAAAAAACACACAATCACAATAAACACATCAAAAACAATCACCAACACATTCAAACAAACACAACAGAACAACCACACAAAATAAAAAAACAACATCAAAACCACATACATCACACAAACAGAACACAAAAACACACAAAAACAACACATAAAACAACAAAAAACATCAACACAATCAAATCAAAACAATACAAAACACCATATCACACAACACATCAAAAACAATAATCAAAACAATACATCACACAATACACCACACACCATCACAACAAATTCATCACAAAAAAAAGAAAAATAAACACAATCAAAAACAACACAGAACAATATCAACATCAACCAAAAACACCAATCAGCAACCAAAAAAAAAAAAATATAACACACAAAGAAAAATCACATTCAACAAACACATAATCATACCACATCACACACAACAAATAAATAACACAAAACATCACAAACCCACCAAAATCACACTAACAAACACACAATCACAAACACAACAATCACCAACCAAAAAAAACAAAACAAATATTCAAATACACAACATCATAACCAAACAAAAACAACATCACAATCAGAATACACACAACAAAGTAACACAACAAACATCACACATAAATTCAAATTCATCACACATAATAATACATCAACAAAACATATAACACACAAAACACAATCATAAAACAACAACAAAATCTCAAACATATTCAACAAAAAAGCATGCACAAACAAACACAAAAAACAACAAAACACAAAAAATAAACATCATAAACAATCAACACACATCAAATACAAATCAACACAATATCACAAAATTACAACAACACACACATCAATAAAAACACACAAAACAACAAACACAAACATTAAAACAAAATCAAAAAACACAAATACAACATAACAATCAACAACAATAACCACATCAAACCTAACACAAACACAAATCAACATCATCACAAAAGAAACATCCCCCACACACCATTCAAGCACACATCAACACACATCAACAACATCAATCATAAAAAAATTTAAATCACAATCATCACAACAATCAAATCAATCATACAAAAATACACCCCATCATCATAACCAAACACAAAAATGACAAAAATAAACAAGCAACAGACACAAACATTATACACAATATCATTAATCAAAAATAGATAAATAAAAAAACAATCACCCAAACAATCAGACACAGACATAAACAAAAATAAAAACAACAAATAACAGCCATAGACAACCAATCATATCCAAACAGACATACACCACAATATCACAAATAATAAATTCACAAACAACAATGCAACATCATAAACAACACAACAATCACAACCAAACACAATCAACCAAAACATCCAACATAGACACATACATACCACACACCACACAAATCACATCAACACAAAAAACATAATCAAAAATAAGATTACAAAATAAAACACAGACAACACCAGCAAAAACAACACTCACACAAAAACACACCACAGATTCACAATTGAACATCATACAGCAATCAAATACAAATCACAAAACAAAAACACAACACACAACTCACAGACAAAGCCAAAAACAAAAATCATCAAAACATCAAACACAAATTCCTCAAACAATACCACAAGCATATCGCAACAACAAAAATCATATCAAATCAATAACATATAAACAAAAAACACAATACCATACACCAAATCAAACAAACACAATACACCAACAACATCCTACATATATACAAATAAAACATCAAAACAACAAACAAACACAAAATGACATTACATACATCATCACATAAACATCAACATAACAAATCCAATATATATCAATCACAAAGTCAACACAAACAACCATAAAAATAACAACAACCACACAATCAACAAACCACAATACAAACAATCATCACAACAACACACCCAGCAACATCAAAATCAACATCAATCACACAACACACATCAATCATCAAAACAATCAACAACAAACAAAAAATCAGCCATATCAACAGCACACAGCAAAACAAACACATCACATGCAACAAAAGACAACAAACAACGAACATAATCAAATTCAATCATATCAAAATCACAATACAACACATAACAGATGGGCAGATATACAATACACACACACACACAAGCATACAAATTATAAACTCACAATCAAAAGAATCCAAACAAATCATCACAAAAACACACACAAAAACAAAAACGACAATAATATCAATCATCATAAAAAATATCTCACAATCAAAAACATTACACACACAAACAGATAACAAAATCACACAACAAACATACTCACATTCACACACATGGGATCAGACCAATTCAATCACTGACAAGCAAATATCAAAAACAACACCCACAAAACAAATAAAAAAACAACAACCATCATACACACTCACAACACACATACACAACAACAACAACAATACAACACATACAAAAATTCATACAATCAGCACTAATACAATCACAACAAACATAAAAACAGTATAAACAACATACACACAAAATAATCAACAATCACAATTAATCATCAACATATACATCAAAACACACATTCAACATACAACATACAAAAACAATTCAACAAGCAACAATAACACACCATCAACAAAACAGTCCCAAACCACAGAACATTAAACCTGCGCATACATCAGCGGATGCAGCAAGGGTGAACACCACAAATCAAACAGCAATTATTAACCATCACACAACTATAAGATCAGAGATGCCATTCAGGGCAACAAGGAAGCCCGCACATACCATATACGACATAAAAACATACATATCAAAAAAAACACACACAAAAAAAAAACACACACAACACACACCAAACATAAACACAAACATATAATCAACCAATATCATGAAACACCAAAACAAAAGTCAACGACAACACAATCACAACTCAAACAATAGCAACAATAAGGACATCAACATCCAAAAACACCCCCAGCACAATCAACAATCACACACACAAAAAGATGAAAACAACAAATATAAGACAAAACAAATCCACAAAAATCAGACCAAATGATCAAAAAAAAACATACAACAAAACAAAAACAATTAAAGACATGCAACAACATCCAAATTATTCAAACACACAACACACAAATAATCATTTAAGCACTGCAATTAATCAACACAACACACATACATAGCAAATTACACAAACAACCACATAGCCAACACAACAGTTGCATAATCAACGAATCAAACACAAAACATACAGTCAAATAAAACAAATCACCTCATCCACATTCAATACACACACAAAAATCAAATACAAGTTGAACAACAATTCACACACACATATCACACAAAAAATCATCAACAAAACACACACAAACACAATCACAATCACAATCCACAATCACAAATCAAGATAAATATCAAAAATACACATCTACTCACAAATCACATCAGCACAAAAAATTCAACAAAAATCAATACACTACAAAACAACTCATCAAACAACAACCCAACAACACCACAATCACACATAAAACAACAGCAATATAATGATCACAATAAAAACACACAAGCAATAAAACAAAAACAGTACAACAACAGCAAAAACATCAAACAAAAGACACACACAAAAACAGTTCCACACACATAAGAAACAAAAAAAACAACAACCAATCATAATCAACACAAAATATACAATCAGCAATACAATACACACAAAATATAAATAAACAACATACCAACACAAACACACAAAACATCACAACATCAGAATAAATCAAACCATATGATTATCGCAAGACATAGAAGGCAAAACACAGGAGATGGCACAAAACATAAGTCAGCTATCATCAAAACACAGCAAAGCAACCAAAAAAAACAACAAATGCGACACAACACAATGCCATACAGACATACAAAACATGAACAAATCAAAAACATCACATAACAGATCAAACACAAATATACACATCATCAAGTAAATTAAAAACAAAACACCATCAAAACAAATACAACATACAATAGGCATACAAAAAAGAGAATAAAAACAACAACACACCCAGAATCACAAAAGAAATACACAAATCATTCCCACACAATCAAACAAAAATCAACAATACACAACAAAAATCACATAATAAATACACATCCAAACATAACATAAATCAAAAATCATTCATAACACAATATCCATCAAAAGACACAACAATACACATACAAAAAAAAAAAAAAAAAAAAAATCATCAAGCCAAACAACACATACACAAAAAACATCAATTCATACATCAAAAAATCAACAGTGCACAAATATCATCACAAACAAACACATTATATACAATATATCTCACAACATAAACCGAATCAATCACCATCACAACACATAATACAATCAACATATGAACAACACAACAAAAATTCGAAAACAAAATCAACCACATCATTTGAACAAACAACATCAACAAACACAAACACATCAATCATTAAGCATATATTACCCATCATAACACTATCAAAAAACAAATTACAAAGCCAATTTTAAAACACACAAAGATAATTAAACATAAATTACATCACATCAATAAACAAATACACACAAAAACAACACAACCTTAAATAACACACAATCAACCAACATATAAAATCACATCCATCAACATCAATTTAATATTTAACAAATCATAACAAAAACATTATCACACACACACCCCAACCCCACATACAATCCAACAACAACAACACACACAACAATTACATCAAAAAATATCAAACAATTGGGTCAAACAACATAATAACAACAAAAAAACAACATAAACAAATAATCACACATCAGCACCCACAAAATCAAAAACACATCATCAATCAACAATACACAATTCACATATTAATTCCACAAACACAAATACATATAGTCAAAAAAAAAAAAAAAAAAAAAAAAAATCACAAACAAACATCACACATCAAATCAAACATTATCAATCAGAAACAAAACATCACACACATAACAGCTCCACATCACGCAAACATAAAACAATTAAACACGATTCAAATATATAAACAAACAAATCACATAACACATCAAACATAAATTAACCAAGCAAATCAAAACAAAACACATCACACAAATATTATACAAAAACCAACAACACAATCACCAGACCAAAACAAAATCAGATTGGCAATCAATCAAATTATCAAAACATACTTTCAATCAACACAACACAAAGCACAGATTCATCAATAACATCAATAAACAATGAACAAACAGAACAACACAAAAACAGCCAACACATCACAATCACAAACACAAACAATATTTCATACATCACACATTATGCACCAGTAGCATAAACAAAAATACAAAAACATTTCACAATAAGAAAATCATATACAACTGGTAACACACACACAAACACAATACAAAAATACACAAAACAAACATACCAAATCACAATAATAACAATCAAGCAAAAAATCAACAACAAACAAAAAGATAACACAAACATTATACAGATCAAAGCACACACACATCACAATTAACATAATCCAATAGCAAAAACACATAAATAATCATATTCAAAAAAAAAACACATACACATGGTATCACACAACAATACACACAACATAAGACACATCAAGCAAACACACAAACCCAACAAACAACAGCATCACACATAACAATCAACAAACACAAAAACATCAAACGCAATGACATCATATTAAATCATACACAACAAAATACATCATTAAACACACAATCACAATCACATCAAACACTAAATACATCCACATCATCACACACAACAATCACAAACCAACAACAAAACAATCATAACATTACATTTATCACAACATCAAACACAAAAAACCAAGCACATACACAAATCAGACATCAAAACATGCAATCAAATACACACAAACATAAAACACACATTCACACAATCATAACAAACAAAACACAAAAAAACAAATTCAAACACATCAAACAAAAAGCATTATTCAAAATAAAATTCACAAAAATATTACACCAACCAACATTCACACATCATACACATCAACAATCAAACAAACACACAAACAATAAAAAAAAAAGATTCAATCATATAATACCACACACATCACAAAACAATAAACAACAACACAACAACAATCAATAACACCACAAAAACAACAATACAAACAAACAACAATAACCACACAATGCATAAAACATCAAAACATAAAAACATAATATTCAATCCAATTACACAAAACAACAACACATCAGACAACAACCACATCAACCAAAACACAATCCATACAATAGTAGCACACAAAAACACAACATCACACAATAACAGATAACAATAATCACAAAAACATAACAATACAAAATAATAAACAATATCACACACACACCATTAACACAAGCAACAACATATGCACAAAACAACTAACAGATTAACTAAAAACACATCAAACAAACACACAACAAACAACACACAACAAACACATCAAAACACACACAACACACACCACCAAAAACAACAACCAATCAGTAATCAAAAACAAAACAAAACACACAAACACACATGAACATCAGCACATCAATCTATCAAACAGAAACAACACATCACTCACACATACTATCATAGCAATCACATATAAAAATCACATCAAAATACATACAACAACAAAGATCATATACCCAATCCCAATGAATCATTTCAAAATCACACATCAATCAAAAATCATCATACCATAGAACACAAACAACATCATACCAACACAATACCCTACAACAACAGAAAAACACACACCCGATACAAACAACATTCACAACACAAATCATAAATCAAAAGCATCAAATCAAAATCAACCAAACACACAACACAATCAATATAAAACATAAAACAGCACACTATTCAACAATAATATCATACCAAATTATCAATACAATTCACATCAAACATATTTTCAATAAACATAAACACACCAACATATATCTCAAAACAACAAACACCAAAATATCACATCAAATCACAATCAAAATGCATACAACATCATCATCCAACACAAAAAAAACAAACACATACATCACAGCAACAATCAAACACACATATAAAATCAATTCACAATCATTTGAAACATATACAATCATAATTAATAAACAAACAACACATATCACATAATACACAAATTATACACCCAACAAACCAACATCACAAGGTCAATACATGAACACAGCACAATCAATCATCAACAACACACACATGGTTCAACATAAGTCCACAAAAAACCAACAAAAAACAGCGACCAAAAAATCACCTTAAGCACAACATCACATCATCACAAAAAATAACAAAACAATTAAACAACAAACATCACACACAGATATACATCAACAAATCAAAAACCAACCACACATAACAAATCACAAAACAAAACACAAACAAACAATCAATCACATAAAATTAAACAAACAATCAAACATATCACCACAAACAAAAAAATTCACATCATATATCACAATCAAAAAAACACAATATATCAAATCACAAAACACATCACAACAAACACAATATCATTTTTATAATTATCATAAAGCAATAAAATTTAATCAAATCAAACAAAAACAAATAAACAAAAGGCCAATTCACCAAAACATCATCAAAAGCACAAAACACAAAACCATTCACTCATCAAAACAAAATCAAATCTCACAAGATGCATAATGAACACAAAACAAACATCATCAAAGACACAACACCGAACTTCAAGAGTACAATCAAGCTACATTCAATAAACAAATTCAACATAAACAACATCATAAATACAACAACCACAACGGACATAAACAATAATCAACATACAAACCAATAGCAAAGGACATCACACAACAAAAAATACAACACACACACACTTATTCACATACACTAAAATCACATACATAAAAAATTACATACAACATCAGCAAACACAAATCAATACATCACACAGCAATACACAATCACAAACACAAATCACAACACACACAACATCAAAACAGATTATCAAACAACAAACAAAGTAACATCAACACACAAAAACAACACACACACAAACACCTTAACGAAAAATACAGAAAATATCCACCCATAAGTAAACAATAAAAAAATAAAATCAAAGCTAGCACATCCACAATACAATCAACATAATAATACATCAAACACACAACACAGTAAGCATAACACAAAAAAAAAACACATCAAAAACAACAAACAAAAAACACACAATAAATCAGAAAAACTCAACATCAAAACACACAAAAAACATCACAAACAATCACACAAAACACATCAAAACAGTCATATCAACAAATCACATCAAAACACCAATAACAAACAACAGAACATCAATCAACATAGCAAACAACATACAATTCAAAACAACTAAACAACAACAATCCAAACATCAAAAAGCACAATCAAACACAACAATCAAATATCACCAAAAGCAACACACAAATAAAATACACACAAAAATCACATAGAAACACATTACACACAAAATAACAATCACACAAACAGATCATACAACAACATCACAACAACAAAAAAAAAAACATCATCATATCAACACACAAAACAAATCAAACACATCACTTCAAATCACAGTATAACATATAACACAAATTCCAATCAAAGACAAAATACCTCAAACACATACAAGCAAAACAATGACAAATGTCAATACACATCAATCACACAAATAACATAGCATATATGTCCACACACAAACAGAAACAATTACAAAAACAAAAAAAAATCACACAACACAATCAAAACAAATCATCACAACAAAACACAATCACACACAATACCAGACCAACAACATAATCACACAAGTCACAGAATCAACAAAAACACAAAACAAAAACAATCAATATTACACATCACAGCACAACATACACTCACATTACATAATAAACAACAACAGCACATCAAACACATTATACACAACAGTCATTCACAAACATTCACAACACACAACGACGCATGCACATACAAAAAAATCATCAAAACAAATTCACACACACACAAACAATCAACAAACAACACAAACACACAAAAATCACCACAATCAAATCAACAAATCCAATACACACCAAAATAAACACATATAACCAAACAAAAAGTTCATATTCAAAAAGACAACAAAACACAACATCACACAATCACAAAATATCAATAACACACCATACAATCACATCAAAAAATCAGCATCACACAAAAAAAAACAAAACAAAAACATCACACAAACAGTGCACAAACCAAATTCACATACAACACATTTCCAACATAACACACAAAAAAACAACCAAATACATGACAACAACACAAATCAACATTTGACAAGCAAAAAAAATAAATCACATCAAACAACACACCAACACACAAAACAAAAATCCACAAAAACACACTAAATTACACATACCAACAAAAAATTTCACAATCAAAAAGTACAATATATAAAAGCATTCCAAATCAACATAAATACAATTAAAAGCAAACACACAATTCAAACACACAAACAATCACATTCAACACACATCAATCACCAGACACAATCAAAAAAACCAAAAAAACATAACAAACATCACACAACACAACATCAATCAAACCATAAATACACAATTAAAAAAAAACATTTTACAACACAATACACAAATCACAAGTCACTAATCAACACAATGATCAACACACAACATCAGCCACACACAACACACAAACAATTAAATCAACAAATTAAACTTATTCAAAACAATCAACAATATCTAACAGCCTATACAACAAATATCACACATCACAAAAGCCACAATCAAACATTCAATTTTGACAAAAATCAAAACAACAATATCACACCCCACCCATATACACACAAACATTAAAATATACAACACACCCAAAATTATAAAACAGACAATCACAAACACACATAATCAACATCAACACAAACCATCATATAGATACAACAAAACCATCAATATCTATCAGTACAAACAAATTTCACAGCAACTCAACAGCAACACACATCATATTCATAAATCAATCATCACAAACCACATCAAAGCAACAACAAGACATACAATTTCATCACATCAAACACACATAAAATAACACACAAATCAAAGTCTCATAATCATTCACACAAATACATCACAAAAAACACAATACATCAAACAACACAAGATACAGCATAAACAAAGCACAACAACAACACAACAACCAAAAAGAAATTCACAAGACAAATAACAACATGAATAACACAACATCATCCAGCATCATAACACCCATACAAATAACATATAACACACATAAAATACACACACACAAAATCATTAAATCAATTCCACCCACACAAATAGTTCACAACATCAACAAAAATCAGCACAACAAACAAAAACAAACAAATGAAAACACACAAACATACACAAAATTCAATAAACACACCAAAATACATAATCACACACTCTACAAACACACATCACAAATCAAAAAATCAAATAAAACATCATTATCACAAATCATATAGCCACACATTACAAACACACCAACAAATCTCAATCACACACACACATCATCAGCATCACTAAATAACAATACAACCCAAAAATAAAACAAATATCACAAAACAATAAGCGACATAACACAATAACACAATCAATCACACGATTCATAAACAATACAACAATTCAATCAACACACAAAATCCATAACAGTTCAACCACATACACACCCACAAATCAATCAAATCAATATTCAATACAAACATCACATCATCACACCATACACAAAAACAACACATGAATCAACAAACACATAACACAACCTCAAATTCAAACACCATGCAACAAAAAGAACAATAAATTGCAAACAGATTCAAAAACAAACCCACATAATAACAATCCACAACACTTAACACATCAACAACAAACATCATCAATCCATTACACATCACCACACATAACACACAGATCAAACACCCATAAATCCAACAAGACTCATAAACAAAAACAAAAACAATAACACACACAAACACATCAAACACCATATTCAACACATCATAAAAATCACAAACATCACATACATAACATCATAAAAATCAAACAACAGCAACACAAGGTCAAATTCAAACAACATATCACAAAACAAACATAAAAATCACAAAAAGATCAACATACATCAAATCACACAACACACATGAAAACATATTATAATAATCACAACATACATAAGAAAAAAACAACACATATCACAAAACAACATAATCAATTACCACACAAACAAAATCATAGCAACATACACAGTATCAATAGAAAAAAAAAAAATACATTTAATTCACACCAACACACTGACAAATCAAAACAACATAGCACCCACCATACTCACACACAACATCAATCACAAAAAATCAAAAAAAAATCAATCAAATCAACATCAAACACAAACCTAATAATAAAAGTAAATCATATAAAGCAAATAAACAATAAATAACAATTAATCAAGCACACCAAAACACAACAATATCAAACCCCCACAAAAAATTCAGTACAACACAAATACAACACAACAACAATCATCATACACACAAAATTCAATTAATACAAAACAACACATCCAAATAATACAGCACATATCCAAATCAACACCAAAGTCAAACCATAAAGAAGCATCACAACAGGCAACAGCCCATCAAAAACATCAGATCACATCATCAACCAAATAAAAGTAACACACACATCACATACACATCAAAACAAACAGCAGCAATAAATAACATCATACAGAAACACAAAACATAATAAAACATTAAATCACAACACATCATACATAATCAAGTAAAAGATATACACAAAAAACATTACCACAATATCATGCAGACAAACAACAACCCCATTAACAGAGTCACAACATCAAAACAAGAGGTTTAACAAAAAGAAAAAACAAAAAATGGTCAACATCATTCATCCTAACAACATCTCACCTGATTCAAGCACATCAAACACACAAATCAAACATCAAAACACAAATCACTACAGTAATCCAGACGATTAAAGCATAGTATTCATATCAACATCAAACACCATAATCACAACGGGGGCCCGAATACAACAAGATCAGCACAAACACCAAGGAACATAAGGACACAGGAAAGGAAGCACACAGAAAAAAGTCATTAGGGAAACAGCGAGCATCACCACCTGAAAAAAACATCAAAATGGAGGAATAAGAGGCGGGAAGCGAGAAAATCTACAAACACCAACAAATCCAACATAACAATAGGGCTGACGAGCAATAGGAAGATTCAAAAAGAGAGTGAGGGGCGGGAACAGAGTACTGAATAGAGGTGGCAGGAAGCGAAAGCCAGGCAAGGAAGCGTAAGCGAGCACAGGGCGTACAGCAGGACTAATCACAAGTAAAGGAAATCACAAAGGGGGAGGAGAAGAGTCACACAACAAACATCAATGAAAACAAGCAGGCGAGAGCGAAGCAAGACAGACAAGCAGAAAAAATAGGATAGAGGGCAAACGTGGGTCAGGAGAGCGGGCAACTACCCAACACAAGGCAGAAACTACCGGGCGCAGATCACAGGAACACAGGAGGCCAGGGAGGCAGAAAGAAAAAAACAAATCAGCATAACGAAGGGCCATAGCTTGCACCCATAAAGTCAATAAATAAGAGTACAAAAACACATAAAAGGCAATACATCCAAACAACAAAAACATACATGAAACACAAGCAACAAAAAAAATATATAAAATCAATCACACAAAAAAAACACACATTTGTACAAAACATTACAAAACACAAGGACAATTATAATCCAATCCATATCATCACCGAGAAATATTCAAAAATCCAAATGCACAATAACAATAACAAACAAAAAAAATCTCACATCAAACATATACACACCTAATGCCATAACATAACAACCCACCAGCACAACATAGATACCCATACACAAAAACTCAAAATATCAACAAATCAAACATCACATCACACACATCACAAATCAGACATAACTGGTGCAAACATTGGGGTAAAGTATCAATTCAATTGAACACACAACAATCATCCATAATATAATACAAACAACAAACCATCAAATGTCAAACAAAAATACACAATAACAGTCAACACAAAACAAAAACAAACACATACAAAATACATCAACACATATACACAAATAAAATAAAAAACATTAACAATCACAAACAAATCATCATTCATTACACATCAAAACATAATACAATAAACACACATCATCAAAATCACACACACATCACATAATTTCAAATCAACAGCACATAACAACAAGACGAACACAAGGGTATGATATCACAGAGTCACAGATCACATACAAACACAACAAAAAATCACAATCATCATCACAATCAACATATACAAAAACACAAAACAAAAACAAGACAAACACACAAACACTCACAAAATTCATCAAATCATGTGAACAATCACAAAACAACATACAACATCAACCCCACACAAAAATCACACACCGATTACAACAGCAACAACTCAAAACACAAAAAAACATTCTTAGGAGGATCAATAAGAACCAAAGCAACATACAAACAATCAACAACAACACACAATCACACAACATAATTCAATCACAACAGCAAGCAAAACAAACATAACATATTCAACACAAATTTAGCAAGTCAACAAAACAACAAACATACAATCTAAAATAAAATTTACACAATAGTAATCAAATCAAAATCAATACACAGGCAAATCACACATCAAAAAAATCAACAAAATGAACATACAACAACACATACACATTCAACAAACATAACAAACAAAACAATCCAAAAATCACCAATAAACATACATCACAATAAAAGACAACTAACACCCACACAACAACTACAAAAAAGAATACACACAACGACACACAGAATCAGCACAACCATAATATAATCATACATAAACACACACACACAAAAACATCAAACAGCAATACACAACTCACCTAAAATAGACAATAATACCAGATAAACACATCAACACATTTCATACACAGCAAAACATCACCACAAGACATGCAGCCTGGGCTACAAAAAATCATATCTCAACTCAGCATCAAAATACATGGAATATATCATATTTTTTACAATAAACAAATGAAACACAATACAAACAACAAAAAAACCAAAACACACATATAACCATTACACAAAACACACACACACAAAATTACAAATAACAAAAACATCCAAAAGCAACAGGCCAAATCATATCATTCACATATTCACAATCAGAAATCAACAATTCAAATCAAACACAGCAACAGAAACAAAAACAAGATGAAAGATCATCACACCATCACAAAACATCAAATAATCAGATCATACACACATCATCAACATATTCAACACCATATACACACAACCAAATACACACCACAATCACACAAAGGACAAATATATGACATACAAACATTAGAATAAATCATAACACAACCAACAACAAACATAAACACAATCATCACAAATAAAATCTTGAAGCACAATCAAATACAATAGCAAGTCAACAATCACAAAATTCACACATAACAAAAAGCACAATTTATATATATAAATTACAGCATAAATCATAAGCCACAAACAATGATACAACAATTCAAAAGACAACTCAGTCACCATAATCATCAATTCATCGATGGGGATCAGGATAACCACTACAAACAATCACACAACAATAACGATCAGCACAAAAAAAGAAAGGCACAAACACACATTCATCATTGGAATTACAACAACAAGTCACAAAAATACATCAACAGCAAACAAAGGGATATCAACAGTACACACACACCCACACACAAATACCATAAACATATACAACCTTCAAACATCAAAAAAAACACAAAAATAAATATTACAAAAAACAATAATACCAACAAAAATCATCACACAATAATATACAAAACATCACATCAACAAGCAATAAATCCACATTACACATACACAACACTCAACACCAATAACAAATAAATCTTCAATCAATTATATTATTCATATAATATCATCACAAATCAAACATAAAAAACACAAAAATATGCAAACATCATCAACACAACCTCACACAAATAATAAATTAACACCATACACATATTAAACCTCATGTAACATCTCACAAACATAAAAATATAATCAAAAACAAAAATACACTACACACAACAACAATCAATCCTCATAAAAACAATCAACACAAAGCTACACATCAACACAATCAAACAATCAATATCCAATCAATCATTCATAAACATCACACAAAAAACACAACAATCATCAAAACACAATCATGAACATAATTATTAAAAAACATAATAATTTTATAACACAAAAACATCATACACATGCTCCAAACAAAACAAACACAAAATCATACAAGCAAAACAACAAAAACACATCAAGCCACATACAATAAGGCATATCAAAACATCAAATATCAAAAAAACACAAAAACAAAAAAACAATACATCATAGACAGCAGACATTATCCAAATTAAAAAAACAGCAACACACAAAAACAACAAAAACACATAAAAACAGATACATAAAATAACACAAACAGCCACAATATCAACAACATCAATCAAAACACATCTGCTCAACATCACAACATTCACAATTCACAATAAATAAAACATTCATAACACAAACATCACACAAAGCATACATAATAGTCACCATTCGCAACATCACACATCAACACACACAAATCATCAAAACATAGCCAAACCAACATCAATCATAACAAAACAACAACAAACCACACATCACAACAACAACATACAACATACATCACAAATTACACCGCACTAACAAATATATATCAAACATCACCACATCATAATCACAATACACAATACATCAAATCACAAACAACCAACAACCATCACCAGCAACAATGCACAACCATACAACTACAAATCCATAATAACATCACACATTCACACCATCCTCAAATAAAAAAATAACCACAAACACACATTAATCAAAACATAAACAAATAAAAAAACCAAAAAAAACAACACATCATATAAACAAATAACCAACAGAAACAAAGCATAAAACACAATCCAAAACCCACAAAATAAAACAGAGACACCAACAGACAACATTACTCAATGTAACATACAACAAATACAACCATCCACAAACACACAACACAATAAAATACACAATATTTCAAATACACACACACATCATCACCCAATCACACACAAAAAAAACACACACACAAATCACAAAGACAAACAAAAATCACAACATCAAAAAAAAACACATACATAAAAACAACATTTCACAACAAACACAAAATTATACACATTCACAAACTATTCAACAACAACATCATCAACAAAGCAACACACAGCACACAACACAATACACACATCACTAATCATTCATAAAAAATACAATTCAATTCACATGAAAAAGCTCAACAAGATCCAATCACAAATAATTGCACACAGAAGTCAAAAAAAGACACGATGCATAAATTAACAAACAAAAATCAAACAAAACACTATAAAATCAAACAAACAACACACACTTAAAATCAACAAGTAAATTAACAAATACCAACAAAATCACAACACAACAACAAGACAAAAAAGCTTCAAGATTCATACAGAAGACAAAAAATACACGTAAATACAGCACATCATCAACAACACACATTCAGACACACACATATACAATTAATAACAAATTACATATCACATCACCATTAACAGACTCATATCACAAATAACAACAATTCAACAAAAAATCAAAACACAAACAAACACAAACATAAAAACCAACATCATCATTAAACATCCTTACATACACAAAACGACAAGATGACACAAAAACATACTCAAAATCACACAGGCACAAAAACAAATACAAAAATAATCAATCATCAACAAAACCACATTCACAGCAAATCATGAAATCACACAGTCAGCCTACAAGACACATTTCATTACATATTCACACACACAGAATCATACAAGCAACAACAAACATCATAATTCACAGGTAACAAAACACAAATTGTCAACACGCATTGAGCAGCAATTAACTCACATCAGACACAACAGCTCAACAAATCACAGGTCAGCCACACACACACACACAGGGATACAAAATCCATAATCAAACTAATCATTAATACAAAGACATCAAATCACATAATCCACTGCAAATCAAAAAAAAGAGAACATCAATACAACACATCACACAAAACACTTCTCACAAAACACATACAAGTAAAAAAATCAAGCATCACACATATAACATCAACATATCTCAATATCACAAATCAAACATAAAAAACATCATCAGATCATTTCACACACCAAATCCTTATCAGCAACATCTCCTGCAAGCAAGCACAATATTCAATAAACAACACACAGCGCAAAAATAAGCACAACAATCATTAAAATCAACATATCACGCGCCACTCAAAAAAACCATCACAATCATGAGGCATTACCATCACACAAAAATCACCATAAAATCACATCAGCACAAATCATACAAATCAACGACACAAATTAAAATAACATTACGGGGCGACAGAAAATACCAACATCCTAGCAGATACATCAACACAATGTTACCACGAAGGCCAGCACAACAACAGCAACTAAGCACAGGCTAACAGACACAATGCAAATCATATTCAAAATCACAAAAAAACACAAAGCCATATGAATAGTGAACAAAGTCAACCATCCACAGGAACATCTCAATAAATCTACATCACACAAATTCACCACACGTCAAAAACAGCAACATACAAACCCAATAAATACCATACGTATATATAACATCACATTTCAATATCATCCATCATAACATCAAACAATCACCATAAAACACTAATACACAAACACAACAATAACAAATTTCAGCACAACAAATATTACACAAAACAAACAGAAAAGAGCATCATTTCACGCCATGCATCAACATCTATTTCCACATCAGCAATGCCAATCATACACAGCACATAAGAACACACACATCAATAAGTAACAGTGCACACTCACATCATTATTAAACTCATGCAATGCACACGAACGCAATACAAAAATCATCCACATCAACACATGTCATACACACACAAAAAATCATCCGTCAACGTAAAAACATCACCAACAAACTCAACAATACGTAACAACCGAAAATCAGCTCCACTCCCAATTCTCACAAACCAAAAATTCAACAAAACATCACAATAAGAATAGAAAGCAAAAACATTTGGATGTTCATAATCAAAAATCGGATCAATCATTACAACAACAAGAAAAATCCACATATTCATAATACACAAAACACCACACATCAAGTTACAGCAGTCACAACGGACGACCATCCAGCACAACCTCACATCAATACAGATACATATAAAGGCTTACATCATTCCACCATCAAAGTACACAACAAAATATACAAAAAAAATCACAAATGAAACCACATCTCAATAACCAACCCAAATATAACATCGTCATCAAACAAAAAAAAAATGCAAAAACACAAGATACAAAACAAAAACATCATACAAAAATCATCAGGATAGCAACACAAATCAAATCAACAAAAAAGTTATAAACACACCAACCAACCACAGTGTATGATTACAGCACACTAGTCAACAAAACACATCAAAATCAAGTCACTCCAATTACTACCTTATTCCTCAATTTTTATCATATTACATGACAAAATCAAGCATACACAAATCATCACAACATTCATAACATA
>NC_045747.1:34566602-34569296 GCF_008692095.1 Etheostoma spectabile | reverse complement strand
TATGGGGATTCTTAACAGCTATTGTGAGGGACCACAGTTAGAGGGTCGGACAGCAGTAGAGGGACATCAGTAGAGAGACAAAGTGAAGAGGACAAGCGGAAACAGTGGAGAGACACAAACAAAAAGAGGACAAACAGTTAGTTATAGAGAGAAGAGACAAACAGTGGAGGAGGAGAGCAGACAGGCAGTAGCGGGGGGAACGCAAGTCGAGGGACCAAGTTAGAGGGTTAAGTAAAGTAGAGGGACATCCGTAGGGGAGAGAAAGATCACCAAGTCCGCTGAGACATACACAGTGGGGAGGAGAGAGAGACCAACAGTAGGAGGGGACAGAGATAGTACTGAGAGTAGTTTGTTGTTATTTTTTGTAGAGCAGACATCAGTGTGGCAGGGACTCAGTGAGGCACAGTGGATCAGGAGAGAGCAACAGTTAGAGAGAATCAGAACCAGTATAGAGGGGACAAACGCAGTTAGAGTGTAGTATGACGAGAGACATCAAGGAGGGGAATCAGTAGAGAGGACAACATGTGGAGAGGGACAACCTTTACTGGCCATGAGATTCCTATGGAAGTAGAGAGGACATCAGTTAGAGAAGGAAAAAAGTAGAGGGACAAACAGTAGAGGGTGTAGGGTATGAAGACCTCAAGTAGAGGGACATCAGTAGAGAGACAACAGTGGAGAGACAACAGTGGAGAGACAACAGTAGAGAGACATCAGTAGAGAGACAGCAGTAGAGAGAGGGTCTGTAGTTGGAGCTCCAGTCCAGGGACTCTCCGTCCTTCGAGTTATCAGACGTTTTGTCCTTGGCAAAATGTAAAAAAAATGAACAAAGTGGTCCTAAATCATAAAAGAAATCAAGAGAAGTTGTAACTTTCAATCATTGCTTCAAAGATCATTTAATTTTGCTTTTAAAAAAGAAGAAATGAAAAAAACAAGTTAAATGCACCTGGAGACAAAAACCGAACCATTACATTGAAGCAAAACTCCAGAAAAGAAACATCTCAAGTATAACAACGTTGTTTTGTCTTAAACGCAAAGTATTTTGGAAAAATATAAATTAAATGTAATGTTTTCTGAAGATGAGAAAATTAGCTACCTGATCTTAAGCATGGCAGCTTCCAATGTCTGCGAAGAAAAGCAACATACGGGGACTAATCAACTCTGCAAGACACAAAACATAGTTATTATAATAATAACAACAATAACAATAATAAGTGGATTATGTCGAGGTCAGGGGCGTGGCACGTCATCCTGGGCCCTGTAGAGGTATGGGGCCCTAACCCCGCATCTTTTTGGGCCCTCCTCCCTTAAGGGCCCTGGGTACTAGGTCCCCTCCCCCCCTCCAGTCCGACGCCCCTGCTCAAAGTAATAAAAGGTCTTTTGTCAAAATATCTTGGAAAATATCAAGAAAATAACCAAACTGAACTTAACCAAGTCTGCTCTCACCCTCCGTAAATAATGACAAGAGTTAGAAGAAAAGAAAGAAAGAAAGAAAATGTTTTACAGACTTCTAAATGAATGCAATACAGGGAGAAGACGTAAGAGTGGAAGTCAAAAAGCAGCCAGGCATCCCTGCGATGAGTGACTCATAAATCATAAACTCATAAACTCACGAATTAGCACACTTAATAAAAAGGGGCAATCAGGGAGACAGCTGGGTAATTTAAGGAGGTGAGAAGTGGATAAGAGCCCCCGGTGATCGGATGGATGGAAATAGGACGACCACGCCCGTTTGGGGAGGTGTACGCGCACGCACACACACACACACACACACACACACACACACACACACACACACACCACACACAACACACACAGCACACACACACACGACCAACAACACAACACACACACACAACACACACACACACAACACACACACCCACCACACACACACACACCACACACAACGACACAACACTTTCAACGACGACACCTTTTCAAGGGCACACCCACACCACACACCACATCCAACACACACACCCACACAACACACACACACACACCCACCAACAGTTTCAGCAGTTGGCTGAACACGCCTCTCTTGGCACATTCAGAAAAATGTTCGTTTTTTTTGTTTCCACGAGATAGGGATCATTTGAGGGAGGAGAGTTTGAGGTTCGTAAAACATTAAAGGACTTCTCGATATTTCTATGTTGGTGAACTTGGGGAATCGGTGGATCCAGTTTTAAAAAGCGAGCTTAAACACATGTGGTTGCTCCAATACTGGAGGAGGAAGGGCTTCTTTGGACTATTCATTCAACTCTATTTTATTTATAGTATCAATGCATAACAGAGTTTCTCGATTGACCATCTTACGATAAGACCAGGTCTAGACCACACTCTATCATTTACCGACAGGCAGGTCTAGACCACTCTATAATTGTCAGATTAGAGCAGGTCATGACGCTCTATAATTTACAGATAGCAAGAGCAGGTCTAGACCGCTCTATAATTTAAGACAAGCAGATCTAGACCCTCTATGAATTTACAGATAGAGCAGGTCTAGACGCTCTCATTTACAGAATGAGAGCAGGTCTAGACCGTAGTTAGCCGATAGAACAGTCAAGTAAATAATTTACAGATAGAGCAAGGTATCAAGACACGCTCGATATATTTTAAGGTATAGAGCGGTCTAGAGATTCTCGCTCTACTATTTACAGATAGACCAGGTCGAGACCGCTCCTTCGCTCCCAC
>NC_045747.1:34563953-34566577 GCF_008692095.1 Etheostoma spectabile | reverse complement strand
CTATAATTTACAGATAGAGCAGGTCTAGACCACTGTATAATTTACAGATAGAGCAGGTTCAAGACCACTCTATAATTTACAGGTAGAGCAGGTCTAGACCGCTCTATAATTTACAGGTAGAGCACCCGTCTAGCACCACGCTCTATAATCTACAGACCTAGAGTCAGGTCTAGACAGCTACTTAATCTCAGGATAGAGTAGGTCTAGACGCTCTATAATTACAGAAGGCAGGTCTAGACCACTCTATAATTTACAGGTAGAGCAGGTCTAGTTGTCCTGTGTGATGATGAAAGGTCTTCCCGTGTCCCCAGATCCAGGACGCCATCCTGCTCAGAGGGACGGTCATGCTGAGCATCGACAACGCCCAACTGGCTCAGGACGACTTCAGACTCAAGTCAGTACCCCGCCCTCTCCACAGCCGTCTGACGCACACACACAACCGGCCTTCAGACGCACACAAACACAACCGGCCTTCAGACGCACACAAACACAACCGGCCGGCTGACGCACACACACACAACCGGCCTTCAGACGCACACAAACACAACCGGCCGTCACACAATCCATGCACGGGAACCAGGAGATGAATCATTGGGACACAGCGTTTCCACGTTCTGCAGCTCGTCTTTGTCAAATTTGACCATTCTTCATTTCAAATTAATCACCATTTCTAGATGAGTCATTCAGGTTCTGTTCCATAAAACGCTTCCCAAGTGCACTAAGGATGAGACCTCTACTCTCATTGAATTTTGGCCGTTTTATTTAGTTTTACAGCATTACACTGACAAAACTTTGACTTTGAGTGCCAAACTGAGCAAAAAAGTAGGAATGAAACCGCGTCTGAAAGAGGTTTTCATTTTGACCCTGGAGGACAACACGGGTTATTGTTATTATTATCATTATTATTATTATTATTATTATTATTATTATCTGTTGGATTAATGGGCCAGTGGCTTGGCCGGTTGCATTGCTGATTGGAGAATTCCTCCAACACAAATTGTACCCCAAAAACCCCCCCAAAAAACCCTAAACCACTGTATCGCCTGCTACGGCCTTACAGTGTAGGCTACTACTACTACTACTACTACTACTACTACTACTACTACTACTACCACTACTACTACCACTACCACTACCACTTCTACTACTATCACTACTACCCTGACAGAACGCTGCAGAATCAGATTCTACTCATAAAATATCACAATGACAATATAGAGTAATCAGACATCAAGTGCTCTACCCACACAGTCCGTTTTGTATGCACACACACACACACACACACACACACACACACACACACAAACTTAATACAATAGCTGAAAAAGAGAGCCCCCCCCCATCCGTTTGAAAGCATTTTGCATGTGATGTGCAGGTTACCCCCCGAACAGACACACATACAGATCCGTCTCCTGTTCTAAGCTAACTAGCTGCCGGTTGTCTGGTTGTGCGTTGCGTTGTGTCAGATTGTGAAACGTCCTGATTTGACAATTGTCGTTTGTTCAAAGTTAAAGATTGTCCAACGTAACGATACTCTGCACGTGTTTGTGGGGTTGAGTCTCACATTTTAGCCGCCAGAGCTCCGTCTCTGGTCCTCAGGCAGCAGGGTTTTACAGATATATTTATTTATTCATTTATTATCATATCTTTTGCATTTCTAATCCAAACTACGTCAAACTTGGCACTGCACTCACTCCCGTAGCAAGACACCTGTCAAGTCTGAAATATGATTTGAGAGATATGCGCCACACACAGACATAAACATACAGAGAGAGAGAGAGAGAGAGAGAGAGAGAGAGAGAGAGAGAGAGAGAGAGATAGAGGGGAGATGAGAAAGAGAGAGACAGAGAGAGAAGAGAGAGGAGAGAGAGGCGAAGAAGATAGAAGAAGAGAGAGAGAAGATAGAGAGAGAGAGAGAGAGAGAGCGAGAGAGAGAAGAGAGAGAGAGACTATATCATCAGGCATTCTCCTCTGCTGCCTTTAGCGAAATTCAAACATGTCAACTGACTTATCTAATGCAAACATGTGAAACCTTCAGAGTCAAATAAGCTCAATTGAAATTTGAAAAACAATTTCAAAGAATTTATTTTTTTTTAATCTATGAAAATGCCTACATTGAAATATTAATAATCCCGGGCTAAACGTCATGCTGACTCTGGTGTCTACGGTTACCCGGCCGCTTTAATATAACCTTTAAAAAACTAAATATCGGTAAACCTTTTCTTTGAAATCAAACAGTTTTTGTGTGCTCCCGTTTGTTTTACCCGTCGAGTAATTTGTGATTAAATTATTTGTAGCTTTTTTTTTTTTTTTTACCGCTTCCTGCTTGTTTTGCTAAGAGAACGTTAGCTTTGAAATCATTTCTGTCCAAATTTAACTGTTTTCTACATTCACGGAGACGTGTTCCCAGGTTCCTTCCTGGATCACATCTGGGATATCTCTTTTTTTATTCACTGTATCCAGGAGTCCCTTGGATCGAAACTCTTTTCCGGGGAGACCCGGTCCAGACGGCACACCGGTTACAATATAAACAGAAATAGAAAACAACAGACAGAATCACACAGAAGGAAAGGGCAGGTCACATGTGCAGCTGCATTTTTGAATTACATGGCATTTTAACATGG
>NC_045747.1:34554309-34563928 GCF_008692095.1 Etheostoma spectabile | reverse complement strand
AGGAGAGAGAGGAGAGAGAGGAGAGAGAGAGCGAAGAGAGAGAGAGAGAGAGAGGAGGTAGAGAGAGAGAGAGAGGAGAGAGAGAGAGAGAGAGAGAGAGAGAGAGAGAGAAGAGAGAGAGAGAGAGACAGAGAGAGAGACGAGAGAGAGAGAGAGACTATTATCAGCAGCATGCTCCCTCTGTGGCTAGTTGTCTAAATTCAGACATGTCAAGGATTATCTAATGCAACATGTGAAACCTTCAGAGTCAAATAAGCTCAATGAAATTTGAAAAACAATTTCAAAGAATTTTTTTTTTTTAATCTATGAAAATGTTAAAGTTCTAGTTACGGAACCTTGGACGCACATTGAAATAATAATAATCCCGGGCTAAACGTCATGCTGACTCTGGTGTCTACGGTTACCCGGCAACTTTAATATAACCTTTAAAAAACTAAATATCGGAAAACCTTTTCTTTGAAATCAAACAGTTTCTGTGTGCTGCCGTTTGTTTTACCCGTCGAGCTAATTAAAATTTCTTTGTGATTAAATTATTTTAGCTTTTTTTTACAGCTTCCTGCTTGTTTTGCTAAGAGAACGTTAGCGTTTATTTAATTCAGACTACAACTGTTTTCTACATTCACGGAGACGTGTTCCCAGGTTCCTTCCTGGATCACATCCTGGATATCTCTTGTTTTTATTTAACCAGGAAGTCCCTTGAGATCGAAATCTCTTTTCCGAGGGAGACCCGGTCCAGACGGCACACCGGTTACAATATAAACAGAAATAGAAAAACAACAGAGTCAGAATCACACAAAGAGGAAAGGAGCAGGTCACATGTGGCAGCTGCATTTTTGAATTACATGGCATTTTAACATGGCCTTAAACTCATTTAATGGGACCAGATCGCTGATATCTCTGTCTGTCCGGCTGTGGTCTGACCCCATCATGACCCCCCCCCAGGTTTGAGAACGAGCTGAACATGCGCCAGTCGGTGGAGGCGGACATCGCCGGGCTGAAGATGGTGATGGGGGAGCTGGGCGTGGCCAAGACCGACCTGAGCATGCAGATCGAGAGCCTGAAGGACGAGCTGGTGACCATGAAGAAGAACCACGAAGAGGTACCGGCGTCCCACTTTCAGCTTTTAGATCATAAACTGATCTAGTCTCGCATTCCCAGTCCCGTCTCCACAGCTGCTCTAAGGTCTGGCTACAACCCAGATGCATTCTGGGATAGGAAAAAACAACAACTGTGGGTTGTGTGTATTTCTTTAACCCTTGTGTTGTCTCCCGGCTCAATGTTTTTGTCCCTTTTTTAGACTTTTTTGTTTTTGTTTTCCCTACCACTAGTTTTACAGGTTTTTGGAATTCAGGGTCAATAACCCTAATTTATATAGAATTATACCTGATATGAGTTAAAAAAGCAGAAATTATGAATTATTTTGACTAATAGTTAAGATCAGAAGAATAAAAGCGATCCGTTGTATTTGCAAAGAGCGTTGGAAGGAATCCAATCCTTTTTTTTTAAAGATTTGGTTAAAAAGGTACTCATATATCAGATATAGACATTTTTAAAAAGGGGTCAGATTTAGGGTTAGGGTTAAAATCAGTCAGTCCCACAACGTGCCAGTGTAGCTCGCTTGTTCAAAGGTTGTTTCGCGAATTGAACAGAGTTTTGAGATCCTGGAAATAATAGTTCTGTTCATCCAGACTATACCGTAACATATAGTATCAAGATGAAACTCTCCCAGATGATCACTGGCATTAAAGCAAGTATTGTTCAAATTTAGTTTCGCTCAAATGTGCAAATGAATACTTCAAGCTAATTTTTTAATTCAGGAAAAATCTTCAGCCACAAATGGACAAGTGTAGTCAAATAAATGTCTCTCCACCAGTCTGAAAGACCTGAACTGTCTTTGCCTGTAACACCGTTGTCCTCCCTCCTCCTGCAGGACCTGTTGTCCATGCGCACCCAGATGACCGGCCAGGTGAACGTGGAGGTGGACGCCGGCCCACAAACCGACCTCACCAAGATCATGGAGGAGATGAGGGAGCACTACGAGATGGTCGCCGCCAAGACCAACAAAGAGCTGGAGTCCTGGTTCCAGTCCAAGGTGGGAAAGCTAAGACTCTGCAGGGGCAATTTTAGCCCTTTTAGGGGTACTTCAGGACACCTCAACTTGATCCAGGCACCCCTTAAAAAATTATTGTTTTATCAGTTGTTGAGCCACCTTGGAGTTTGCTGTTTCAGCTGAAAATGCAAATCCCATAAATATCTAACTTTCAAAAGGATAGATAGATAGATAGATAGATAGATAGATAGATAGATAGATAGATAGATAGATAGATAGATAGATGCGATTTGTAATACTACATCACCTTTGTATTAATGGCTCAGCATTAAAGTACATTTTCACGTGATGTCTTTCTAGCTCCTATACCATGATGGTCCAAAATGTTAAAATGAACAGTTAGCAGTATTTATATATAAAAGGCACCCCTAAAGCTCTGATTCTACACGGTCGGAAACAGAGGTACAATAAAAAGGTCCAGTTTTGTCCCCTAAAAAAGGTACAAACTTAGCAAAAATGCATCTGGAAAGGGCAATTATGCACTTAAACTGGACAAAACTGTACTTTCTTCCCCCCCAGAGGTTCTTTGTTGTACCTTTAGGTACATTTGATCCTCAAATATAATATCATATAACGTTGTCCCTTTAGAAGGCACAAACAAGCATGGGACAAATATGCTCCTCTGATTCAAGGTACACCGATGAACCTTTGAGGGTAGCACCCCAGTGACGAGCTTTGGTTCCTGTTGTTTTCTGAGGGTGTAGACTCGCCCCTGACTGAGTGGTGAGGAGCATGCTCAGCTGACAGCATCTCTTCTGACAAGCGATTTGGAGTCTCCTGGTTTAGAAACATGCTCAACAACTGTTTTCTACATCTTTCCCGTTGCTTACCCAAAATCAAAAAGTGTGCTGCCAGTCAAGATCTGGATCCAAGGATTTCATCAAGCCTTTGTCTTTGTCTTGGCTGTGTAATTGTTGTCTAACTCTGTGTTGACTCCGAGAATGCACAGTTAATTTCAGTGTTAAATGATAACAAGGTTGTATCATGTCCTGAGGCTGGACGTCAAAGAAGATGATTTTGTTTTCTGTCTTTCGATGACTTCCTCTCGCTCCTCTTCCCAGTCGGAAGAGCTCAATAAGGAGGTGGCGACCACAGAGATGACGATCAAATCCACGGTCTCGGAGGTGAAGGACGTGAAGAGTCAGCTTCAGGCTCTGGAGATCGAACTCCAATCACAGCTCAGCATGGTGAGAGCCCGGCGCTAACTAATGCTACCTCTGTTAGCACGCACTGACTCGCGATGTTTAACCCTTGTGTTGTCTTTCCCTCAACATGAAAAAACACTTTTGTTGTCCCTATCTCAACCTTTTTGTTGCTATGTTTTTTACAACATTTTTGTAGTTTTTTCCCCCAAATGTCTTTGTCCCTGTTGACGTTTTGTCACTTTTTTCGACATTTTAGCCAATTTATTATTTTTTTTCCAAGGTTTTTGACGCTTACTTCCAGTGGGTTGTTTTCCCGTAGTATGTCACTTTGTCACATTTGACCCCAGGACAACATGAAGGTAAATAACAGCGTCTTTACAGTTAAGGTCTTACCTGTCTGTCTCCATGTAGAAAGCGTCTCTTGAAAACCAACTGGCCGAAATCCAGAGCCGCTACGCCATGCAGCTCAACGGGTACCAGATGCAGGTGAGCGGCATGGAGCAGCAGCTGGTGCAGCTCCGGGCCGACCTGGAGAGACAGGGACAGGAGTACCAGATGCTGCTGGACATCAAGACCAGACTGGAGATGGAGATCGCTGAGTACAGGAGGCTGCTGGACGGGGAGAGCGGCGGCGGCGGCGGCGGGTGAGAAGAGATCAGAGATTCAATCATCCACGATACCAAACACTAGATCCGTCTAACTTCCTGTCTCTCTCTCTCTCTTGCAGATCGACAGGTTTCTCCTCTTCAGGTTTGTCCTCTTCCTCCTCCTCTTCCTCCACCGTCACCACCACAGTTGTCAAAAAGGTCATCGAGGAGAAAATCTGAGACCAATCACACGTCTTACGTCTGAATCAGGACATCGGTGCATCGGGCTGCAGTTCTGTCACTACGCTCATATTCTGCTCTAGTTTAAACCACAGTGACTACATTTACATGCACATAATATTCTAGGTTTTGCACTTATTGCAAAAGAACATATTATGAAACACATGCGGGTATCTGATATGGGGTCAATTCTTAATTTAAACATTGATGCCTTTACATCGAATCAGTTTGGGAATTCGGGCGATACCCTGCCGTAGATATGACCACCGACATGAAAGAAGGTTACCTGGATGATGGCTGTAAAAGATCAGTGTTTACATCAAGTTTGTGGAATATTATTGTGCATGTAAACATAATCAATGAGTCAAAGATTGTCGTTGTGTGATAGTTTGGGTCGGGGACAACTTTACTGCCGACAAAGCTTCTGTCTTCTTTAAGAAATAAAACTCAACTAAACTCAACCGAACCTGTCTGAATGTTTCTGAAAACAGCCGTCTGACCAAAGAAATATCAAGAGAAGGAACGACATCCATGTTCCCATAGGTTCTCATGTCTCGGTCTAATCAGTACACTGCTTGATTGTTTTTGTAAAAGGTTTTCATAGTTAGCACAGGGATTCTTGACATTTGACCTCTTGGATGAACAATCTACTCAGCTCATCCTTGAGTCCAAGTTGACGATTATGCCAAATTTGAAGAAATTCCCTCAGTCATTGCAGCGGTATCACGTTAAAAACAATGGGACTGACACATGCAAACAGTGACATTTTGATGTTATATTGCTGCTATCATGACATAAATCTCTGACTCACATTGTCTAGATAGGCTGATGTATATTCATGATGGGTTTTTATTTATTTGATCGGGACCACAAACTGTCCCAGAGAAATTTTGGACATTACTTTTTTCTAAATTACATTGAGTGACATTCATCTTGGATTTTAGTAGAACGCATGGACACGGGACCAACAGAATTGGGTCACAAATTCTACGGAATACCATCTTTTAACTCCAAGTCACTAGGTCCATTTTAAAAGCCCCTAAACCCAGATTTTTACAGAACGTTGGCTTACAAGCTGGCTCAAGTGGCAAAAGTCTTCCCATTGCAAATATTGTCCCTGGTTCTGAGAGGAGATGTGCACATGGACTCACCCTGGAAAGGAGCCCGTACATACATCCAACCACTTCCTTGGTATTCCTAGTGGGGGAGGACATTTGGGAAGAATTTTGTCATTTTTGGTTTTTAGCCTTCCCTAAGGCTCTAGGACCAGTGTAAGGCTTTTTAATGCACCTGTCTGTCCCAGTGACCGATAGGAAGAATTCTGATATTGCAAGGGCACATTTTTATTTAAATGTTACCTATTCATGCGGCAAAAAGCAGAAACTGGGTCTGTTGCATACTGACCTTTAAGTGCAGGTATCTTTCCAGAGCCTGGTCCCAGGCTGTGGCTCTGGGTCTCCTAGAGCTGATTTCATGCCACTGGAGTCTTTGGCTTTGGTTTACACTGGTGAGAAATCGAAAAAGGTTTGGCACAATTAACCCAGGATATGTCAATTTCATAGTTTTGTGGCTGGTTGGGTTCCTGACTGAGCTTCTCAATCGGACTGAGACCGATTGGGACTGGATTGGCAGGGTCTTTGTTTACTCCCACCGCAACATTAAAAGAGCCCTTAGGAGTTGTTAGCTTTACCACGGTTCTTGGGTACTCATAAGAGTCTCCATGTCCACCAGTAACGGGTACTGGATCACCTCAAACTCTGGACGTTGCCTTAAACTAAGATTCATGGACCAGGAATGAGAGCGAGGCTTCTAAGGTACATGTACACTGGGCATTGTTAGTTCTGGTGACTGATCTTTTTGACCTCATTAGGCTTAAGCTCTTAGGTAATGGTCCAAAACAAGAATCTCTGCCATGGCTGTGGAGCTGTTCTTATCTGGCTCTCGACACTTTTTAGGCTCTCAAATCAATTTGTGCATCTTGGAATGGAGAAGTTGACAATTCAGTAAATCCAGTAATGGAAACATTGCCGTGCTAAATTCATTGAGTCCAGAATAATCATATTTACTGATCAGATAATGTTGAAATGCCTGTGAATGAATCACCCTAACCCTGTCACAGAATGCATGTGTTCATGTCTACTCACCCTGATGACCTGCTGTGAACACACGGACGATCCAGTTTAACGTCTGAGGAACAAACTTAGACGTTTACGCCTGATCACAGACACATGAAGACAGCCTCACTGCCAAATGGAAACAGGAAGCATCCTCATCCGGTCTCAACCTGACAAACATTAATTAGAGTTATTAGTTTTGAGAAATGAACCTTATACATACAGGGTGTACAAGACAGTAAAGAATTTAAAAGAAAACGTATACTATAGGTCGGTCTTTACTTAGATAAAGAATAACTAGACGGGCCTGATTGAAGTAAGGACAACTTGAATACTTAAGTTTGTAACAACACAAATCAGTTCTCATCAGTTCTCTTGATACAGCTCGACTCAGATTTACAAAAACTTCAAATTACATCTAAAAGAGAAAAGGTCCAAGGCACTCTTGTGAAACAAATTAAAAAGCCTTTATTGCAATGGCTATTTCATATCAACATCTTCCATTACTAATAGAACTGGGTAGCAACCCACGCGTATCGGCACAAAATGGCTCCTTTGGTGACATCATGACTCCAAACGTCTGATGATTGGAAACACCTGAGAACACAGCCAGGGAGCTCAAAGGTGACGAATGCAACGTCTACTCACCAGATGGCTCTACAAAATATATATGTCAAGTTATGGAGTTCACACCCCGGCTGTCAAGCGTTCTTTGAACTGTGAGGTGTCCACACATGAAGGACCAGACTTCGGATTTCACTCAGAGTATATTTTATTTTGACCAGTTAAACGGGTACCAGTGTAAATAGGTGAACACGTTGGTACAGGGGAACAGGTGAAAAACCTTTAAACACAAAAGAAATGAAAAGCATTGATTAAACAGGTATTTTACCAACACAGATACGGTTAAGTGCTTTCTACAGGACACACAGATCAAAGTCCTACAACAGAATTAGGCATTTAACTTGAAGATAAGAATGTTTAAATCAGGTAAAAGTATTATTTAACAAATGAACAAAAAGCTATCTTTTGACTAATTACTGTTAAACCAATTATAAGCTATTCTTACACACGTGTACTGCACAATTACATAAACCAAGCTGTGATATATTTACACAAATTAACCTTGTCTTTTACATTATATGTTAGACTTTGTATAGGTGTATTCCCATTACCAATAAAAAGATATATCAATTTAGTGCATTAAGCTATATACAGCACATATGTAGTGTAGTTTACATTCATCACACGGGAACACCACAATGCTTTTTATTATTTATCTTTGTTATTCTGCTGCTGTCACTTGTCAGAAGACTAAAAAAAACATGATTGTTTTACTCATATGCTCACAGCGTGTATTGAAGTCACTTACAGTACTTCTCTTTAGATGTCCATTTCTGATTGTTTTGTATGAACATTAGTTGTACAAAGATATTTAGAATTAGACAAAGCTTAAAGAAATTTGTACATAACATGTTCTGGCGTTGTAAATAAGGGTTTGAAATTAAGCCTATAGTCCTTTTATGGTCCATTTCCAAAGGAACATTATTCCCTCTGCTCACTTTTAAGGCAAATTAGGCTAAATAACACATTTTATTTATATAGTGCTTTACATGGTAGGCTACTCAGACATTTTACAGTCAAACAAGCACATTTATCACATAAAAATAGAAACATGAAACTAGCATATTTAAAGCTATTAAAACACAGTGTAGCCTACAACTACAAAAAAAAAAGTGGAGTGACTAGTCGGCTAAGTAGATATTTTTACATCCTTACACATTCAGTCGGTCCGCTACAGCATGTTGGTCTTTTTCTCTCCGTTTGGTAACAGCCGTATTTCCCTTTCTGCATATTATATTCTTCCCCTCCTCGTTACTTTCCATTAGAAGCTGCTGCTCATTGGGTGAAACATGTGGCGCATGCGTCTTCTCCATCTCTGCATCAGGAAATCTGGGATCGATAACGTGGTCTATTGAGAAAGTCGTGAACGTGCAATTATCCTGGTTATCTCCACCGGCTGGAATAGCTCCTGTATCCTGGTTATTACCTGGTGGACATACTCACTGTTCATCTGGTTATCTCCACCTGGCTGGACATAGCTCCACCTGTTCATCCTGGTTATCTCCACGGCTGGACATAGCTCCACTGTTCATCCTGGTTACTACCTGGCTGGACGTAGCTCCACTGTTCATCCAGGTTATCTCCACTGGTGGGACATAGCTCCACCTGTCATCTGGTTATCTCCAACCTGGTGGACATAGCTACCATGTTATCCTGGCTATCTACACTGGCTGGACATAGCTCCACCTGTTCATCTGGCTATCTACACCTGGCGGACATAGCTCCACCTGTTCATCCTGGCTATCTACACTGGCTGGACATAGCTCCACCTGTTCATCCAGGTTATCTACACCTGGCTGGACATAGCTCCACCTAAGTCAAGCTGCACTTTTTCACTTATCCTGGATATCTTTATTCTACTTTCGTGCAACAGGCCCCGGGTTGATGGAGGACTTAACAGCTGACAGCAGCTTCCCACCAACAACGTCCATCTCCCTACCGGCTGCGTCTCCAGTTTCTCAGATGATGATCTGAACGTGTCTGAAGGCTCGTCTCCTCGTTAACGAGGGAATCTCAGAAAAATGATTTGCTCCAAACCTTTCACCACCTGCTTTCACAAATGTGCACCAGTTTAAATGTTCCCTAGAGAAACACAAGCTGATGATGGGTTCCAACTATGCATGCACTGTCCCGCCCCCTGCTGGTGTTTCATCCTGCAAGGAAGGTGAAGAGGTGAAGCTCATGTTGTTCACTGTCTCTCTATGCAACAATATAGGAGAAGAATGAAATAAAAAAGAAAACATGGCAATGACTAATTATAAATGTACAGGATTTTCTGCTAAAGCATTATTGCATATAATCGACTAGCAAAGAAAGATTCTTACTGAAGGCATCAAAACTATGATTGAACGCATATGGAATTTGGTACTTAACAAGTACAAATAACTGAAAACATGTCTCATATCCAAGTTTCTTTCTTTTCCCCCTTTGCTTTTTTGACAGCGCTGCAAACCCTTGGTGTTCTCTCAATGAGCTTCAGGAGGTGGTCCCTGAAATGGTTCAACTTCACAGGTGGGCCTTGTCAGGGTTCACTAGTGGAGTTTCTTGCCTTATTAATGGAGTTGCGACCATCAGTTGTGTTGTGCAGAAGTGAGGTTGATACACAGCCGACAGCCTATTGGACAACTGGTAGGATTCCTATTATGGCAAGAACCAATCAGCTAAGAGCAGAGAAACGATGTCATCATTACTTTAAGAAATGAGGTCCGTCAGTCGGAAAATGTGTCCCCAAGTGCAGTTGCAAAAACCATCAAGCCTACAACGAAACTGGCTCACATGTTGACCCTCCATTCCTCCCCT
>NC_045747.1:34549632-34549752 GCF_008692095.1 Etheostoma spectabile | reverse complement strand
CTTTCTGTACAATATAGTTACCACATTTAAAACAGAATAATAAAAATGTTGGATTTGCAGTTTTAAACAGAAGTACACTAACCTGAGAGTTTCCAGTCTGCAGTGTGGACTCTTCAGTCC
>NC_045747.1:34549397-34549574 GCF_008692095.1 Etheostoma spectabile | reverse complement strand
CTCAGACTAGAGGACTGGGAGCTGAGAACTGAGGACAGAGCTTCACAGCTTTTCTCTGTCAGGTTGCAGCCACTCAGTCTGAAGATAACAAATAGAAATATTAAAAAATAGTTACAAAAAATGTTTGGTGAATGAGGAAAACTCCATTTAATCTGGATAGCTGTGTGTGCACGTACA
>NC_045747.1:34543094-34547256 GCF_008692095.1 Etheostoma spectabile | reverse complement strand
AAACAACCCCCAAAAACAAACCCCTGACTCCATCTTTATGGTCTGGACATGGAAACAACTACTTTTACATCTATTCTGTCCAACATGGACGATGTGTGCTTCCATTTCACTTTGATTTGGTCATTCATATAATCTTCGTTCCAGCTGCTGGAGACGACATCGTCACTTTTGTGAAGAACGAGCTGAAGAAGATCCAGAAGGTTCTGAGTGCAGATTACCCAGAATGCTTAGAGAGTCAGAGAAAGGATGAGAAGGTGTTGGACGGTGAGGATGAAGAGCAGAGGAGGAGCAGCAGAGAGGCATTTCTGAAGATCACACTGCACTTCCTGAGGAGAATGAAGCAGGAGGAGCTGGCTGACCGTCTGCAGAGCAGTAAGAGGATTTCTCTAAAGAGTTAACATGCTGGATGAACGGGATATTTGTCTCAAAATATTTAACAAAGTATATTCATGTACTCCTTCTCTGAGGAAATGTTGAATCATGTTCTTTGTCTTAATGATCTTCTTTGTTGTGTGTTCATTCAGGAAGTTATCGTGGAGTTTGTCAGCGTAAACTCAAATCTAACCAGCAGAAGACGTTCCAGTGTATGTTTGAGGGGATTGCTAAAGCAGGAAACCCAACCCTTCTGAATCAGATGTTCACAGAGATCTTCCTCATGGAGGGAGGGGCGAGAGGCACTCAATGATCAGTGGGTTTGATGCTGCTGGGCAGACTGACCACTGGGACCCTCTGAGCTCTCCTGGTCCGCTCTGTGGAGAAATCAGGAAGAATTAGCTCACTGGAAAAGTTAGGACAGTTATTTACAAGGGCCCATACTAACAGGGGCCCCATCATTCAGTGTGTGTGTTTGTGTGTGTGTGTGTGTGTGTGTGTGTGTGTGTGTGTGTAAAAGTTTGGACACACCTTCTCATTCAATGCGTTTCCTTTATTTTCATGACTATTTACATTGTACATTATCACTGAAGGCATCAAAATTATGAATGAACATATGTGGAATTATGGACTTAACATCAAAGTGTGAAATAACTGAAAACATGTCTTATATTCTAGTTTCTTCAAAGAACCCCCCTCCCTTTGCTTGGATTACTGCTTTGCACACTCTTGGCATTCTCTTGATGAGATTCAAGAGGTCGTCACCTGAAATGGTCTTGAAGGAGTTCCCATGATGCTCAGCACCTGTTGGCCCTTTTACCTTCACTCTGCGGTCCAGCTCTCCCCAAACCATCTAGACTGGGTTCAGGTTTGGGGACTGTGGAGGCGCAGCACTCCATCCCTCTCCTTCTTGGTCAAATGGCCCTTACACAGCCTGGGGGGGTGTTTGGGGTCATTGTCCTGTTGGAAAATAAATGATGGTCCAATGACGATGGGATGCATGTTGCTGCAGGATGCTGTGGTAGCCATGCTGGTTCAGGGTGCCCCCCACCATCAGACCTCCTCCTCTAAACTTCACGATGGGAACCAGGCATGTAGAATTCATCCGTCACCTTTTCTCCGTAGCACAAAGACGTTTAGAAGTTATGTCCAAACTTTTGGCCTGTTTGCCCATATATATATATATGGTTCCTGCCTTAGTGCCCTTGGTGCACGGTTCCTAGTTGCAGTCAGTAGATGCTGTAAATCCCCGATGTGAGGAGAGGGCAGACTTGGGTTGTGCATGCATCACTTTGCGACGAGTAGCATATAAGATGCTAACGAGAGACTTCTGTAATGTCAACACAGTAAAAATGGACCTACTTAATAACGTTGGTTCACTGCTGGCTACAAGCTAACATCAAACACTACAAGGTTGTCAACAACCAGAGATAGCTACAACGCTTTGAAATGAGTTCCATCTTCTGTTATTGTTTGTAATGACAAAAGTTTATTAATTCATGGATTTCACAAATTTCATTATTACAGTTATGCCCTAAACCGTTTAAATCTCAGCATGTGCAACTCAGATCTGCACTTGACTCAGATCTGGGAGAGACTGATGCGCCAGAACTACAGCGACCCGAGTAACGTTAAATCAAAACCTGGTTTAAAAAAAGAGAGAACAGAGAGAAAGGAAAGACAAAGGAAAGGGGGTCATACTGTAACCCAGTTTTTCACCAAGAAAGGGGGGTGGCCTCTAGTCTGAGTGGTACTAACCTGTTGGCTTAATGTCCGTAGTGAATAAACTAGCTACAGATTAGTGTTAGCCTACATTTAATCAACATTTAACCATTTGATATCTTGATGTGTAATGAAAGAATTGTCAGCAATATATTGATTATTACAGAATTGCTGTATCGTGATATTATCAGTACCGTGAGCCGTGCACTGCATGGTGATGTAAGGTATCCTGTGATCACCCCCCCATATATAAATGCAGACTGTTAACATGTACTTGAGTCAGAAAGCCAGAGAATTACTTTGTCTGCATTATTTTTTCATAAGTTTGCATTTTGTGCCACCAAAAATGTTCTTTGTCCCCAAATCTAGGGCCTGGGGACCTGGTTAGAAGATAAACTACATTTAGTGGTCTCAGTACCTGTCCTCTGTGTTAGGACAATAAAGTTGAATCAAATCTAATAAAAAGAGGAAGAGATGTGGTGTCAGAGCAGTGAGTTTCAGCTGAGAGTCCTTTTCTATTTTTAACCTTAAAGTTATGTATTGTCAAATGCACAATTACAATGAAGCAGTATATATATTGCAGTTAAGGTAGTATTGGTCTCAAGATGATCCCGCACACTTATTCGGGGGGGATTGGGGCGCTTGGATATTTGGGAGGGGTGGAAGGCTTGGATGGGGAATATTGTGGTTCCAGTAATCTCTGTGATCTGTTTCTGTTTTGAAGCATTTGTGTGTATATCCCATTAATATGAATGATTTTTTTCTTTGTTACTTTGAAAGGTTGTCAGTATCAGGCAGTGCAAGTAAATGATGATGACTTGGTCTGTTGATCTGCCCACCTACAAAGACGACGAATTTACTCAGACTCAGCTTCCAAATTTCAGTAGTTCCTGATTTCATAAATCCATTTTACTTCTCATCTTTCTTTTAGACTAAGATGTAGTGGTAGCTTGAACTAAGAGGTTTAAAGTCATCACAAAAAACATTTTTTTTTGTCTTTTCAGTAATTTTCAATTGTGTTGTGATTAGTATGTAATCAAAAGGGGGGAATGTAATGGGAAAATTACATGTAACCAATGATTTTCATATTAATTATTCATAATAATATCTTCAATGCCTCTCAGAGTATTTGGTTCCTGTATCTGTCCTCAGTGTGATCTCTTTGTAGGAGACAACTGGATATGTTATGACTTTGCATTTTCCCACCAAGGATAGATGACGTGGAGCCTGACAGAAACAGTTGCCTAGAACGGTGTTTATCATAGCAGGTCCCAGGTCGAGACCAGAGCCTATCCAAGAGACAAGATGTCCTTTTTTAGCTAAGATAGAATGACCGGTCAAGACACTTGGACACACGAGGGACAGATTCAGAAATACGTAAGAGCTCCAACTGTCTGCCTGAGGTCCACTGATTGTTATGTTTGAGATTAAACTGGTTTCCAAACAAGGGTTGGTTTTCCTCTGGGGGCACTGCATATAAAGAAGTGTATTACTGATTGTATTCACCAGAATGTGTGGTGTCACTTGTTACTGTTTCATTGTGAACTGCCATTCTCGTCATTTTTGTTTGATTGTTCTCTCGAGAAAATAATTAAACTCTTTCACCGAATACCCAAACTTTTAATCCAGTCTACAGCCTGTCTTTATTTTTGTTTCAACAAGGTCTCTTCTTCACAACAAATTCCTCCCTCGCTGAACAGAAACTTCCATAACAGGTTAAATATATATTATGTTTGTAGTAGATAGGTGTACAGTGACTGTCTGTCCACGCAGAGACACACACAAGGTAAAGGTCCATGAAGTGATGTTTGGATGTTAACAGTGAATCAGAGGACTCCCTGTAGTGGCCCACCTTTACTAGTCCTGCTGGGTATCAGTTTGAAATCCTCACCTTTGATCAACAGAGTGGCGTCCATCTTTGAACTTTAAAGGTGTATCTATAGACCAGTCACTCTTCTTGGACACACAGCTGGGTTCAGGTTCTTCCAGATTCCTCCTGTAGAAACACAAGATAAATTCTGCTCTGCACCCACCAACACACTGAGACCAAACCTGTCAGTGGTGTAAT
>NC_045747.1:34536125-34543069 GCF_008692095.1 Etheostoma spectabile | reverse complement strand
AGGTAAGGTTTGGAATGGGAAAATTACATGTAACCAATGATTTTCATATTAATTATTCATAATAATATCTTCAATGGCCTCTCAGAGTATTTGGTTCCTGTATCTGTCCTCATGTGATTCTTTGGAGGAGACAACTGGATATGTTATGACTTTGCATTTTCCCACCAAGGATAGATGACGTGGAGCCTGACAGAAACAGTTGCCTAGAACGGTGTTTATCATAGCAGGTCCCAGATCGAGACCAGGGCCTATCCAAGAGAAAGATGTCCTTTTTTAGCTAAGATAGAATGACCGGTCAAGACACTTGGACACACGGGACAGATCAGAAATACGTAAGAGCTCAACTGTCTGCCTGAGGTCCACTGATTGTTATGTTTGAGATTAAACTGGTTTCCAAACAAGGGTGGTTTTCCTTGGGGGCACTGCATATAAAGAAGGTATTACTGATTGTATTCACCCAGAATGTGTGGTGTCACTTGTTACGTCATTGTGAACTGCCTCGTCATTTTGTTTGATGTTCTCTCGAGAAAATAATTAAACTCTTTCACCGAATACCCAAACTTAACCAGTCTACAGCCTGTCTTTATTTTGTTTCAACAAGGTCTCTTCTTCACAACAAATTCCTCCCCGCTGAACAGAAACTTCCATAACAAACTTGGCGTTGTCGGCAGGATTTCACGGAGGATCAGATCGGGACTCCGCCGTGGAGATGACAGATCATCCAGGATCTGAGGATCACCTGCCTCTAAACTCGCCGAAAACACCTTGAGAGACAGGGGTTCGAAATCTGCGGAGGGCTCGCTGTTCCACTCTGAAATCAAACGAAAAGGAAGCAATTTCAAACAGCGGGGGTAATTAGAATTTCAATTTTAAACAATTTGAATTGGATACTGAGACACCGTGTGAGACACAGACTGACCAAGGTTCTTTTCACTGGGGTATTTGTGTGAAAGGTTTATCTTTGTTTGGGAACACTTTGGTTATACAAAACCGGAGAAAAAGGGGTTTTGTGTCTAATACCAGGATTTAACGACAAATACAAACCACTAGCTTTTCATCATTTCATCAAACACAGGAATAGACGGGTGACGAGTAGATTTTAGACAAAAATCTATGACAGATAAACAGCCATTGTAGCTTAAAATAAGTTACAGCTGTTTGCAGGTTTTCCCGCAAAGTTTTACCAGAGAACTAAACTGGGCCGTTATAGTGACGATTATACGTAAAGAAGTACTCGGTCTAGCTTGTTAAATATTTTTTCCTAGGGAAGAAGAAATGGGAACAAGAAGCACGGTCACACGTTCCCTCAGGTCCAGGGTTGATGAAATGACGAAAAAATTGGTCCACAAACCTTAGATTGTTTGGTTTATTGGACCACTAAGCATGGCTTCCCTAAAAATGGCTCTTTGAGCACAGGGAAGCTTAGGACGCTAAAACAAGAGTTAGAAGAAGAAGAAAAATTATTGAGAGGGGGTAAAACAATAAGCACCCAGGATTCAATTCAAATAGAGAAAAACAAGGAATGTTTTAGTCAGTGGATGGAAGAAGCCACTTGTAGGGAAAGAAAGCAGATGAAAAAACTAGTAACTAAGGAGGGAACAGATAATGCTGTTGAAACACAGAAAGGAGAAATGAACACTGTCACTAATGCATTTTCCCTCTATCCGAGTCTTAAAGATGGCGATCAGCTGCTCAAACCACCACCCTACCCTCCTCCAGCACCCAGGCCGAAGGGAGAAACACCGTCTGTGTCTCCCACAGAAGCAAGCACCAGGAGCGGACCAGATCCCACACAGCCCCCACCTCGCTGCAAGCTCTCTCTCTACAAGCAGCCACGGCCTCCTCCCCACTACATCTGACAATAACAGCAGCCATCGGGTACCTCATCCCATGCTACAATCAGACGGAGCAGGCTGACAAGAAGAGAAACAGAAGAAAAATAACGTTGACAGGTCAACGTTGGCTGAACAGGGGGGGGGGAAGCACGAGGCAAAGCGAGAGGAAGAGGCAGAGACGAAGTGGAGGGCAGGGGCCAGCAGTGGACCGAGACACAATGTCAATGCGGGAGGAAGAGGTCACTGGGCAGACAAATGCCCATCCCGAAATACAGAAGGGAGACGCGGCAACGCGGGGTCCCCAGCTGGGGACCGCACCTACAGCCACAACGGGTGGATGGAAGGGAGGAGGGGAACGGGAGTGGTGGAGAGTCTGAGCCAGTCTGCACCGGATAAGGGAAGTAAAATGCAAAAACACACTAACTAATCTGCTTGCAAAGAAAGTAAATGCTTTCACACGCTACACCATAACATCACACTCTTCCTCACACAATAGGGATAATTCTAGACGCAATTTGTCACCTAGAACAAAAAACATTTAGAAGTATTCCTACTTATTAATGTTTTATCTGAGGTGTATAAATGGCTGCTACAACTTTTAAAAAGGTGCATGGAAGGGATGTAGAGTTGTTAGAGCATAATCTGTGGTTTGGGTTTGTGTTTAGAGTGTATGTAGTGGTTTTTTTAGGTGCACAAATAGTGATTCCAAAATCTTTATTTTTGAATCAAAGCTTTCTGGGTGGAATTGTTTCTGTGCAGGAGTGCAAGTGGAGAGTTGTCCCAGAAAGATTTTCAACCTCATGATGTGTGTATATGGGATCTAAATGATTCGGAGCGGAGAGAAGGGCAACAGTTCGTTTTTGCTCTCTCCTGTCCTGGAATTGTTAGGTAGAGATCTAATGTTCGGCCAGAGAGTTATCTCAAACTCCACAGGTCTCAAGGTTGTGAGATTAGAAGTCACAGCCAGCCTGACTCATTGTTTTCACACACACACAACCACACATCTCAGCTGATTTTTTCAGTGGTGAATCTCTCTCTTGGGTCATGCTGCAAGCCTGCTGCATGAGGCCAGAGATGTGATTTACCGCCTTGCTGCTTCAGTCGAACTAAACCTACATGGCACTTATTTTGTCTTAAGGAAAAAATGACATGTTTGTTGAAGATTTTTTTTTTTTTCCCAAGAAGAAGCAGATGAGCTTGAGTGTATTTACTTATACGGGATGAAACAAATGTGCAGTAGCTGTTAAACTTGACTGGAAAAACAGAGAGTGTTTTCAGAGTTCAACATTCACGTGCTCATATTTCTTTGTCCAAATCTCCTACAGATCAGTGGAGAAACTTGGGAAGTTGTCCGGGACTGTGACCAGCTGACTGACTGACTTTACTGGAACGTGAAGGGAATGGGTACACCTCCCCTCCACGGGAGATTATCGGAAGCTCCGTCGCATCGGGTGACGCCACAGCAGTGTGTTCCAGCGGGAAAGAAGCGTGAAAACACACACGCCACGTCGTTTTGAATAAATTCTGTGATTGTTTCACCCTCAGATATCTCTCCGTTGCTGTCCCAAGTGCCGAATCAATGTGGGCAGCGCATAAGTATGACGTGGGCTCATAAAATTGTCAGCCTGTCGATCAATCCTCGCTCAGACTTCAGGCCAAAAAAAACTCAGTACCCACTGAAACAGAAGCAATCATGGAATCAGCCGGTTTTTAACTCTCTTTAAAAGCAGGAGTTATGTTCCTGTCCTGATTCCCTGTTTCGCAACGCCTATTTCCCTGTCAGAAAATTCGTGATAAGGGAAAAACCGGGCCTAGATGGGTTTGTTCAGGACCTTAAAGCAGTAAATGCAGCGGTCCACGCACGTGCTCCCAATGTGCCAAACCGTACACTAAATTCAAGGAATTCCAGGGGGGCACAATATTTGCTGTGTTATATTGTCTAACGTTTTTTTTCAGTTGTCAGTGAACAAAGACAGCCTTTCTGGGTTGCCTTCTTATGTGATGGTAAGGCCTACACATTCACACTTTAGATAAGGATTTATTGACAGCCCAACGTCTACACAAAGCACTGAGAGAGAGCCTTGAAGATAACTATTTCATATTGCACTGTTGTGCCACTGGCAGCAGAAGGGAACAAAGCTAGTTTAGCCAAACGCAATGTGTGAAAAAAGAAGTGCATTTTTTTTTTTTTTTTTGGGGTCAGGACATTCACGGTCAGGAAAACATTGTCCTCATCTCGAATGAGAAAATAGTTTTCTCCAAAACTTGAAACAAGAAACTAATTATGTCATTCTTGGAGGTGTCCTATTGTTGTGTTTTCATCCACAATTATGCTCAGTTAGTTCAGCTGGACATAATACATGGTAACAACTTGTCTTCAGATGACCAAGGGGGACTAGCGTTGTAAGTCTTAAAAAGCTTTTCAAAGCCTCCAACCTTAGGTTGCAAAACCCTAAACTTCCATTCACTCAGACAGTGGGTGAACATTTGGGCTGGCATGACGTTGTTCTCTTGCAGCCCACGTGACAGGCTCAGGCCTGTGGCCCATTTTAGCCATTAACATTGTTAGTGCCACATGTATTTCTCTGATCTATTGGAGCAACGACCTTCACATTTATCTGCAGCCGATATCTATGGTATCAACACATGTCTGCTTGATATGCCTAATGTCACTGTTAAACATTTACAGTGCTATAACCCTGTTCTCTTATGCCTGTGCCAGGAACGGGAAAGCCGCTGACTGTTTGGCTGAGTTGCAACACACCTGTGCTCCGGCCCAGATCTGACTGACACACCGGTGCCAAACTCAGATCTGGTTTGTATGTGGAGTGTCAGCCTCACGCTGCCCTGACACCGGACAGGGACAGTAAGAGTTTGCTTTAGTATCAGATTCAGAAACCTAATTTCATAAACCTCTTCCAAACACTGTCTCTTGCAGGCTGCTGAACATTGCTCTCACTGAAGCATGTAAAACTGGCTGAGGTTCGTCTGTTACAACTACACAGACTCCAGGTACGCCTTTTGGGGTTGTACATGATTTGGGGCATTGTGGAAAACACCGACACTCCTGAAGTCTTATGGTAAGCCCATTTGCATCACCAATTGATCTTATTTCCATCTTAGCTTGGCTAATACAAATGTTTCTGCACACACACAGTGCAGTTGACTGATCTTTCACTGTGAGAATCAGTAGCTGCAGAATACAGTGAAAAGGCCCAGAGTGCACTTTAAAGAGGATTGTCTGGCCGGGGCCGGATCCAACACCTTGCCTTCCACACTATTTGTTCACGCATTTTGCAAAGTTGACACATGGGCCCATGGGACAGTGTGTCAAAGGGGCGAGGTGCTAGTATTGTTAAAGAAAACATGGTACACAAGGCCTTCACATCATTGCAGAAAAGGAAAATTTTGTAAAGCGGCATTTGAACTATCATGATGAAATTTGAGATCTCACACCGTCACAGGTGAAAAAGTTTTGTTTGATGATGTTGGTCAAATGGGTGGAGGTGTTTCCCGCTTCAAACAAACTGCTTCAGTGTTAGCAAAAGCTCAAATAACAGAAATTATTATATTATATATTAATAATATCAAGTCGGTTGTTCAAGTGTAACGGCACGTTAAGAAAACAAAATATGTACAGCGAATGAGGGTAATGAACGCGCAGTAACCTCAGTCCTTTTGAATCTCTTCGGCAGCACCACAGTGTGGGGGTTAGAAGCTTCTAGAGCACCCCTTCCCTCATCAGCTCTGTGCGAGCATGAGATGTTAGAGTAGGGGGTAAAACGTCTTCTGCTCCTTGCCATAAGATCAGGTTTCTGCTGCCCTGCCCCAGCCGCTGAAGGACCGCTCCAACACGCTGAAGCAGGAGATTTGTGGTCATAAGAAACTTCAGGAGGGAAAACTGGCAATCCAAACGCTGGCAAGGTCTCTTCCAGGTTTCTTCTGGTCACCACATGCAGTGAAGGTTGCTGAGAGGGCTCCGTGGATCCAGCATCACACTGCAAGAAGGTCCAGGACAGGGGACAAGCCAGTCACGCCAGACGCCGGAAGTCAGTGGGCCGCAGACTAAGTTCTGTGCCCACCAACGCTGCAACACAACTCACCAGAAACGAGGCAGTGGTTTAAAGACTGACTCCGACGTGTTCAGTGCTGGTGGACGAACCTCTGACACAGAAGAAATCATGGCCAGCCGAAGCAAGACCGCCTGGATCTACAGCTGGTACTGCATCGACCAGCAACCAACACACACACAGGCACACCCTGAAGGGGCAGACACTCGCTGTGACGATGGAAGAAACAGGACAGAGACAGGACATGGTGTATGACACAGATGTATCTTGTTCTCTGGTTTTGTGCTGTGTTTGTGGGGCGGGCACCATTTTTGTTGTAGACAGATATGATAGATAAATATGACATAATTATTCAACACCACTTCTTCTCCCTAATGTTACTACAGATGCACGTAAACTCGCACACTCAGTTTTCAGTCATAAATAAAGGGTTTTAAAAATGAGCAGAGCGTCTTCACCTTTCTAGACAGTATTGCAAATTGAGAAATATAAAACAAAGCAACAACCTTAAGACAACAGACTATGGTAGTAGCTAATGCATCAATACTTTTTGTTGAACCATGCGATTACTGCAGTCCGAAAATGACAAAATCAACTCAAATGATTAACATTGTGTAAATAATGAGTCTTTCTTCTGACAAAGACAACGCACTATATTCCAACGTATGACTGGGTTCAATCAGCAAATTTACACACAATGTAGGGCATCAATGATAATGTTGATTAATGATTAATGTTTCCCCATCACAGAAACGGGCTTCACCCTTAAAACCACTCGTGCTAAACCTACATAACTATTTGGCACTGACTGCACTACTTACTAAGAGCTTAATGTAAAATGATGAGTTACAGTAGCAAAATTTGTTTCGGGAATTCGTTGCACGTGGCTAGGGTTGATGTGAATACACGTCACCCACCTACTGTACAGGATAGTTGTATCCAGGAAGTTCTTGTTAACATTGTGTATGATCAATAATCAGTATTTAATTCAGTGCATGGTGCAGCACAGGCTTGCTGTGGGGGGACCATAGTGGTGGAA
>NC_045747.1:34535497-34536115 GCF_008692095.1 Etheostoma spectabile | reverse complement strand
CGTGTAGGCTGGAAAAGTTAGGACAGTTAGTTCATTAGTCCCATTTCAAGGGGGGTGGCCTCTAGTCTTAGTGGCATTAACCTCTTTGCTTAATGTCCATAGTGAAAAAGATAGTTACAGATTAGTGTTAGCCTACATTTAATCACCATTTAACCATTTAAAAGACCAATATCTTGATGTGCAGAGATGGGAAGTAACAAACTAAAAATACTTTGTTGCTGTACTCAAGTAGATTTTTCAGATATTTTTACTTTACCATTTATTTTTTAGGCGACTTTTTACTTTACTCCTTACATTTTACCACGAATATTGGTACTTTCTACTCCTTACATTTTACAACATTGGCTCGTTACTTTAGTTTAGTACTAAAGCTCGTCTATCAGGTGTGATTGTGAGTGTAATGTCGGAGAATAGCACGGACACGCGCCTCACACTGCGAGCGGGCGCACACGCCACACGGGGAAAAAGTGAGAGAAAAGAAAAAGAGACTAGCTGTCAGAGGATAACCAGCTGGGATCGTGTGCGTCTTTGAGAACTGTAAGTTGTGTAACTTATGTTGTCAGTTCATTTATTCCTGTTGTTTTATTGGTCTGTAGTTCTGGCAAATTTAAAAGTTAG
>NC_045747.1:34535163-34535487 GCF_008692095.1 Etheostoma spectabile | reverse complement strand
TGTTCTTCACCTGTTACCTAGGTTACACCTGTTAACTAGGTTACACCTGTTACCTAGGTTACACCTGTTACCTCGGTTACACCTGGCTGTTGATTCGATGTATTGGTGATTGTTGAACGTGCTCATTAAGATAATCAGAGGTGGGTAGAGTAGCCAAAAATTGTACTCAAGTAAAAGTACTGTTACTTCAGAATAAATGAACTCACAGTAAAGTAAAACGATAGTCATCCCCAAATAATTACGTTGAGTAAGAGCAAAAAAAGTACTGATGAGAAAACTACTCAAGTAGTGAGTAACTAGTTGAGTAGAACGGTCTGATTTATT
>NC_045747.1:34533746-34535097 GCF_008692095.1 Etheostoma spectabile | reverse complement strand
ATCAATAAAATAAATTAAAATTAATTTATTAATTACAAAATAGCTTACTTGAGAGACTAAATTTTGGATGGATACTGCATGTGTAAAACATACCGTATGTAACCTAAAAGACAAAGATCACCTCTCCACAGCAGAAACTAAAACCACCGCTACGTCTCCTCAGGTTAAAACCACCGCTACGTCTCCTCAGGTTTTTAGAACCACCGCTAACGTCTCCGCAGTTCGACCCCCGCTCTGTCCGCAGTTAGAACCCGCCCGCGACTTTTTCCTCAGGGTAGAACCCCCGCGACGGTCTCCCTCAGGTTAGAACCACGCGCTACGTCTCCTCATGTTAAGAACACCCGCTAGGTCTCCGCCCCAGTTAGAACCCCGAGCTACTGAACCGTCCTCCTCGGGTTTAGACCACCCTACTCCTCCTCCGGTTAGAACCACCCGCTACGTCGCCTCAGGTTAGCACCACGCGCTACGGCTCCTCAATTAGAACCACCCAACCGCCACGGTCGCCTCCGTAGAACCAACGCATACTCCGCCCAGGTTTGTTTGAACCACCGCGTAGCCCGACCGAGCCTACGTCTCCTTCCTTATAACGACACGCTACGTCTCCCCCTGTTTTAACACCCGACGCAGCTCCTCAGGTTAGCTCCCCCGCTACTCTCCTCAGGTTAACCACCTCGTACGTCCTCCTCATTTAAAACCCCGCTCGTCTCCTCAGCTTGAACCACACCGCTCCGTCGTCTCATGTTTAGAACCCCCCGCTACTCTCCTCAGGTTAGACCACCACTACGTCCTCCCATAAACCCCCCGCGTACGTCTACTCCGGTTAGAACCACCACCGCTGACGTCTCCTCAGGTAGAACCACCAACACACCGCTACTTCGCCTCAGTAGCACCACCGCTAACTCCCTCATATTTGAACCACCCGCTACGTCTCCCTCGGTAGAACCACCGCTAACGTCTCCTCAGGTTGTAGACCCACGCACCACCCGCCAATCGTCCCTCAGGGTTGATGTGTGATTATGTTGCACGCTGACATTTCCGGTTTGATTTTGGTCACACTGACACCGCAAAAGAGGCGATAGCGCTGTTTCACAACTTTTGTTCTCCTAAAAGTAACCTTTTTTTCACTATGCGGCGGGGGGTTCCTCCTGGTCTGCGTCGCCTTGGCGACGTGTTTAATTCGGACGGCTATATTCATGTGCGTACGACTGTAAGACTAAACCGGTCCCGGGTTGCTGAAACGAGTATGGTCACGTGACTGCACAACGACGTGTGATTGGTTAAGCACACGTCACGTGGTAGAGCCTTCAGTGGAAGACTCTCTCTCTGTCAAAATAAAACATTAAAATGAGAC
>NC_045747.1:34529098-34533721 GCF_008692095.1 Etheostoma spectabile | reverse complement strand
GTGAACAAATTGTACTTCTTATGAGTAGTCTTTTTAAACACTATACCTTGTACTTACTTGAGTTAGAATTAGGGAAGAAGAAGCTTTCTCTTACTCCGCTACATCAGGCTACAATGAGCTCGTTTACTCGTTACTACGCGTAATAGTTTTACCCCCAGGGGCGTTGGACGTCTTCAGTTTTAATTCTTATTTTGACGAGAGAGAGTCTACCACTGAAGGCTCTAACCACGTGCCGGTGCTTAACCATCACAACGTCGTTAGTGCAGTCACTTGAACCATACTCGTTTCAGGCAGCGGGACAGGTTCGCTTTAACAGTCCTAGCAAAGACGGTCAGAATCAACGTCGCCTAGAGGCAACGCACCCGAAACCCCCCCGCCCCCCTCCCCCCCGGCCCATTCATATTAAGCATGTTTCCTTTAGGACAGTGGTGAAACGCAGCGACGTTATGCTGCATTTAGTGTCAACCAAAACAACGGACCATGTGGAGCGTTCACCAGTCACCTCTAACTGAGGAGACGTGCGTAGTTTCCCTGAGGAGGCGTAGCGGTGTTTAACCTAAGGAGACGTAGCGGTGGTTTTACCTGAGGAGACGTAGCGTTGGTTTTAACCTGAGGAGACGTATCGTGTCTGTTTTCTAACTGAGGAGACGTAGCGGTTGTTCTAGACCTTATGAGACGTATCGTTGGTTTAACCTGAGGAGACTTAGCGGTGTTCTAACCTGAGGAGACGTAGCGGTGGTTTGTAAACCTGAGGACGTAGCGAGGATGTAGTTTGTTTTAAACCTAGGATCCCGTAGCGGTGGTTTTACCTGCGGAGAACCTAGCGGTGGTTTTTCACCTGAGGAACGTATCGGTTCGGTTTAACCTGAGGAGACGTAGCGTTGGTTCTAACCTAGGAGACGTAGCGGTGGTGTTTTAACCTGAGGGACGTATCGGTGGTTTTAAAAAACCTTCGAACGTAGCGGTGGTTCTACCTGAGGAACTAGCGGTGGTTCTAACCCTGGGAACTAGCGGTGTTTTAAACCTGAAGGAGACGTAGCGTGTTTTAACCTGAGGAGAACTAGCGTTGGTTTTAACCTGAGGAACGTATCGTGGTTTTTAACCCGGGGGGGAGAGACGTCGCGGTGGTTTTAGTTTCTGCTGTAGGATAGGTGTCTTTTGTCTTTTGTAGGTTACATCGGTATTTTTTAACACATGCATTATCCCCTCCAAAATTTGTAGTCCTCTTCAGTAAGCCTATTTTGAATTAATAATTATTTTAATTTATTTTTATTGATTGGATTGGACTATAATTGTGCTAAGAGGTTATTTTGTATTTTTTGTCTGTCTGATTGATGTATGTGTTAAAAATAAAGCAGACGTTTACTCAAACAGATTTACTCACTATGAGTAGTTTTTTGCATCAAGTACTTTTTTGCTCCTACTCTCAGTAATTATTTGGGATGACTACGTTTACTTTTACCTTTGAGTCAATTTGCTTAAGTACAGTACTTTTACTTGAGTACAATTTTTGGCTACTCCGCCCCACCTCTGATTATCTTAAGAGCCTTTCCACATCACCAATACAACAGTCGAATCACAGCCAGGTGTACCGCGGTCACAGGTGTAACCTAGGTAACAGGTGGTACCTGTTAACAGGTAACCTAGGTAACGGTGAAGAGACCACAAACAATCTAAAACTTTTAAATTGTGCCAGAACTACAGACCAATAAAACAAACAGGAATAAAAACTGACCACGATAAGTTACACAACTACCAGTTCCAAAGACGCACACATACCAGCTGTTTATCCTCTGACAGCTGTCTCTTTTTTCTTTTCGCTCACTTTTGTTTTCCCGTGTGCGCGTGTGCGCCCTCTCGCAGTGTGGAGGCTCGTGTCCGTTGCTATTCCTCCGACATTACCCTCACAATCACCCTGATATACAGCTTTCAGTAACTAACTAAATAACGGCCAATGTTGTAAAATGTAAGGGAGTAGCAAGTACAATATTGTGTAAAATGTAGGATAAAGTAAAAAAATCCGCCTAAAAACAGTAAATGGTAAAGTAAAATAGCTGATAAACTCTACTTGCGTACGCACAAAGTATTTTTAGTTGTTTTACTTCCCATCTATGCCCATCAGATATTGGTCCTTGGTTAAATGGTTTAAATGGTGATTAAATGTGGCTAACCACTAATCGGTCCTATCTTTTTCACTATGTACATTAGCAAAGAGTAATGCACTAAGACTAGATGCCACCCCCTTGACATGGACAATGAACTACTGGCCTAACTTTTCCGCCTACAACGGCGCAACCTGTGTTCCCCCCGATGGTGGCCCCCACAGCAATAGACTGTGCTGCAACCCATGCACTGAGATAAATCCTGATTATTGATCAACCCAATGTTAACAAAACTTCCTGGATACAACTATCCTGTACAGTAGGGGGGATTACCCACTACAGGTTTGGTCTCATGTGTTGGGGGTCAGAGCGAATTTTAATCTTGTGTTTTCTATCAGGAGGATCGGGAAGAAACCTGACCCAGCGTTTGTCATGCAGAGTGGAACTGGTCTATAGATACAAGCCTTTACAGTTCAAGATGGACGCCACTCGTTATCAAAGGTGAGGATTCAAACTGATACCACAGACTAGTAAGTGGGCCACTACAGTGGTCCTATGCTTCACTGTTACATCCAAACAGACGTCATGGCCCTTTACCTTGTGTGTGTCTCTGCGTGCAGAAGTCACTGTACACCTGCTACTACAAACATATATGGATTTTAACCTTAACTGCACATATATAGCCTGCTTTCATTGTAATTGTGCCCTGTGACACTACAACTTTTTAAGGTTAAAAATAGAAAAGGACTCGTCGCTGAACTCACGTGCTCGACCACACCACACATCTCTTCCTCTTTTTATTAATTTGATTTCAACTTATTGTCCTCACATGGACCGGTACTGAACCACTAAAGGTAGTCTAATCTTCTAACCAGTCCCCCAGGCCTCTAATTTGGGGACAAAGAACCTTTTTGGTGGCAACAAAATGCAAACTTATTAAACCAGTAATGCAGACAAATAATTCTTCTCTGTCTTTCTGACTCGAAAAAGTACATGTTAACATCTGCATTATAATGGGGGGGGTGTCACAGGATACCTTACATCACCATGCAGTGCACGGCTCAACGGTAACGGATAATTCACGTACAGCAATTCTGTAATAATCATATATTGCTAGAACGAATTCTTTTCCTTTCATTACCATCAGATATCAGGTTAAATGTTTATTAAATGTAGCTAACACTAATCTGAGCTATTTTATTCACTACGGACATTAAAGCGCCCAGGTTAGTACCACTCAGGACTAGAGTCCCACCCCCCTTTCTTGGTGGCAAACTGGGTACAGTTGACCCCCTTTCCTTTGTCTTTCCTCTCTCTCTGTCTCGATCTTTTTTTTAAACCAGGTTTTGATTTACGTTACTCGGGTCCGCTGGTAGTTCTGGCGCATCAGTCCTCTCCCATATCCTGAGTCCAGTGCAGATCTGCTTGCACACCTGAGAGTTGTAAGACGGTTTAGGGCATAACGGTAATAATGAAATTTGTGAAATTCCATGATTAATACACTTTTGTCATTACGAAACAATAACAGAGATGGAACTCATTCAAAGCGTTTAGCTATCTCTGGTTGTTGACAACCTTGTATGTTTGTTTTGATGTTAGCTTGTAGCCAGCAGTGAACCAAGTTATGTAAGGTAGGTCCTTTTTACTGTTTGACATTAGCCGAAGTCTCTCGTTAGCATCTTTATGCTAGCTCGGTGCAAAGTGATGCAATGCCCAACCCAGTCTGCCTACTCCTACCCATCGGGGATGTACAGCATCTACTGACTGCAACTAGGAACCGTGCACCAAGGGGCACTACTGCATGAACCATATAATATAGATAATGGGCAAACAGGCCAAAAGTTTGGACCATCAACTTCTAACGGTCTTGTGCTAACGTGAAAAGGGTGCGGGATGAATTCTACAACCTGGTCCCATCGTGAAGTTTAATGCGAGTCTGATGGTGGGGGCACCCTGAACCAGCATGGCTACCACAGCCTCCTGCGCAACATAGCCTCCCCACTCGTCATTGGACCATCATTTTATTTTTCCAACAGGACAATGCCCCAAACCCCCCCCCAGGCTGTTAATGGGCCATTTGAACCAGAAGGAGGAGGGATGGAGTGCGCGCCTCCACATTTCCCCAAACGAAGCCCATAAAGATGGGTTGGGGAGCTTGAACCGCATAGTGAAGGTAAAAGGGCCCACAGGTGCTGAGCGTCATGGGAACGCCTTCACACCATTTCAGGTGCGACCTCTTGAACAATCTCAGCCGAGAATCCAAGAGTGTGCAAAAGCATAATCCGAGGCAAAGTGAGGGGGGGTTCTTTGAGAAACTAGATATAGCCAGGTTTTCAGTTTTTTACCTCTGTTGGTTAAGTCCTAATTCCATTTTCAAAAACTTACTCAAGTAAATGTAACGGAGTAAATGTAACTCGTTACCACCCACTTCTGAAGATAATGTAATTAATAGTGGGTTTACTGTTATTATTTAATAGCATATATGATTCCTATGCATTGTGTATGGTAGCCTTTACAATGT
>NC_045747.1:34527879-34529088 GCF_008692095.1 Etheostoma spectabile | reverse complement strand
TATTTATTTTATTACCACACACACAGCCATAGCAGAGCTACGCCCCCCCCCCATGTTCATACTGATGCTTGATTGTAATAAAGCATCAACAGAGAGAATATGTCTTCATCCGTGTTTTAACAGACACACCTGGGGCCAAGTTGGAACCAGAATCAGCTTTAAATCCAGTCCTAATCTAGTCCTCACTAAATTTCAAATAATTTCACTGGAGTTAGTTATTATTTTTGCCTCATCAATACCAAATTGAATCTCATTGGATGGGAATATACACAGACTTCTCACAAAATCACAACTGAATTCATATCTTGCTACTTGGTCAGAATCGTATTAACCTGGAGTCCCGAACTATATGTTTTAGGCTTATTGGCAGACATCCATTTAACATGTAGCCAATGGCGTAAAGAGTCTTTTCTCCATGTCCCCTGTAGTCCCTCAGCGTCTCTCTAGTAACATGTGTCTGGTCCAGGGAGCTTTGTTATTCTAAGGCTACTTTTACTTTTATGCTTTAAGTACATTTCCAAGCCTCTACTTTGTTACTTTTTACTTGAGTAAAGAAGTTAAATCAGTACTTCTACTTTTACCAGAGTATGTTTTCACACAATTATCTGTACTTCTACTTGAGTATGGGAAGTGAGTACTTTTGCCAAAGGGCTGGACAAACTCACAGGACGAAGGCTAACTGGCAAAAGGATCTGACAAAGGACAAAGGGAACACAGGGGCTACATACAAGAGGTAACAGGGAACAGGTGAGACATCGGGTGAATCACATTAGGGCGGGAATATCAGACAGGCACAAAGCAAAGCTAGACAAGACTAGACGAGACAGGAAACCAAACTACCAAAACAAAACAGGAAGCAGAACAAACAGAGACTTACCGGGGAACAAGAGACAGGATCAACAACACAAGACCAGGGAGAAAACTAAGAAACAAACACAAGGAAGCAAGAAAGGGAAAAATAATCCCAACAAGACCCCAACCCATTAAAGATGTTATCTTGCCGTGAGCCGTGTACTGCATGGTGATGTAAGGTATCCTCTGACCCCCCCCCCCCTAAATATATAAATGCAGATGTTTAACCTGTAAATGAGGCGAAAGCCAGAGAATCGGCAATTGTCGCATGTTTGTTCATAAGTGGCAATCTTCTGGCCACCAAAAATCGTTCGTTGTCCCCAAACTAGGGCCTGGGGACCCTGGTTAGAAGATAAA
>NC_045747.1:34527535-34527791 GCF_008692095.1 Etheostoma spectabile | reverse complement strand
GAGATGTGGTGTCAGAGCAGTGAGTTTCAGCTGAGAGTCCTTTTCTATTTTTACCTTTGAAGTTATGTATTGTCAAATGCACAATTATAATGAAGCAGTAGATATTGCAGTTAAGTTTAAATATATATTATGTTTGTAGTAGACAGGTCTACAGTGACAGCAAAATGAATAACTTGATTGGATCCAGGTGCAGGTCTGGGTCTGTAATTTTACATTTTACCATTCGTTGTAGACTCTGAAACTGAGACTGAGTTAC
>NC_045747.1:34527327-34527479 GCF_008692095.1 Etheostoma spectabile | reverse complement strand
TGTTTGGATGTTAACAGTGAATCAGAGGACTCCCTGTAGTGGTCCACCTTTACTAGTCGTGCTGGGTATCACTTTGAAATCCTCACCTTTGATCAACAGAGTGGCGTCCATCTTTGAAGTCTACAGGTTCATCCACAGACCAGTCACTCTTC
>NC_045747.1:34527176-34527303 GCF_008692095.1 Etheostoma spectabile | reverse complement strand
TCTTCCAGATTCCTCCTGATAGAAACACAAGATAAATTCTGCTCTGCACCCCCAACACCCTGAGACCAGACCTGTCAGTGGTGTAATCCACCTACTGTACAGGATAGTTGTATCCAGGAAGTTCTTG
>NC_045747.1:34525807-34527151 GCF_008692095.1 Etheostoma spectabile | reverse complement strand
GCACTTGTAAGGTCTCCGTACAGGATAGCTGATCCTTAGCTCTGACATTAAGCAATTACTATTCTATTTCCATCTCTGCCACATCGGTTTCCCTTTTCCTCCCCCCCTCCTTCGCCCCCCTCCCCCTCCCCCTCCCTCCCCCCCCCCCCCCCCCCCCCCCCTCCCCCCCCTCCTTCCCCCTCCCCCCATGGTTTCCCTTCCGCTCATGGTTCCCCTCGATGGTTCTCCCACTCTACCCCTCCCCCCCGGGGCCCCCGCCCCCCCCCCCCCCCCCCTCCTGCCCCCCCCCCCCCCCCCCCCCCCTTCCCCCCCTCTCCCCCCCCCAGACGCCCCCCCCCCCCCCCCCCCACTTCATGGTTTCCACCCCTCCTCCCCTCCTCTTGGTTACCCCCCCCCCCCCCCCCCCCCCCCCTCCCCCTTTCCCCCCCCCCCCCCCCCCCTCCCCCTTGGTTTCCCTCCCCTCTCCCCCCCCCCCCCCCCCCCCCCCCCCCCCCTCCCCCCCCCCCGTTCCGCCCCCTCCCATGGTTCCCCCCCCCCCCCCCCCTCCCTCCCTCCCTCCCCCATGGTTCCCCCCTCCCCACCCCCCCTCCCCTGCCCCCCATTTCCCCCCCCCCCCCTTACCCCCACCCCCCCCCCCCCCCCTACATGGGGGTTCCTCCCCCCCCCCCCTCATGGTTCCCCTCCCGCCCAGCTCCCCCCCCTCCCACCCTGCCCCCCCTCCCCCTCACAGCATGTTCAAAAGCCTGTGGCTGCACACAGGCAACTGGAATACACATCTTTAAACATGTCTAAATTAATACTGATCCGGATAACACAATGTGTAACAAGAACTCTCCTGGATTACAACTATACTGTGAGCATAGGATGTATTTCCTTACACCACTGACAGCGTTTGGTTCTCAGTGTGTTGTTGGGGGGGTGCAGTCATTCCAAAGTTTTTCAAGTTTGTGTTTTCCATCAGCCGAGGATCTGGAAGACCTGACCCAGTGTGTGTCCATGAAGAGTGACTGCGTCTATGGTGAACCATTAGTCTTCTTTCAAAAGAATGGTCCGCTCTGTTGAATCAAAGGTGAGGGATTTCAAACTGTACCCCACGTGAACTAGCAGACTAGTCCCTCTGATTCCCTGTTATCATCCAAACATCACTTCATTTCATGGACACCTTTACCCGTGTTGTGGTCTCTCTCTGTGGACAGACATGATGTTAGCTAATTCTTCCTTCTGATCCCAGATGGCAGAACTAGATTGGTAGCCCTCGACAGTGTTGGAGCTACTCAACATTTGTGTAAACATGTTCTGATCCATGTGTGTTTCCATCAGCGTTAGCTAACGTCAGCTCCCAAA
>NC_045747.1:34525404-34525797 GCF_008692095.1 Etheostoma spectabile | reverse complement strand
ATAGACACTAAGAGCATTGGTGGCCCGTTGGTCCAGGTCTTTAGACTATTAGCATCTTTCCTTTCCTTGCCTCCATTTTGTTATCTGCAATACTATAATGTTCCCCTGCACTGCTGACTGTTATTATAGTAACAACTGCTATATATCTGCATCTTGCACGATTTACCTTGACTGGAATATCAATTTGCACTGCTGACTGTTTATTTCCAGTACCAGCTGTTTACACATACATCTGCAACACCGTACTACAGCACTGTAATGTGCAATTACTTTCCACTGCACTTTAATTCAGATAACTTCTGACCAAACTTTATTAGTACTACCTTAAATCATTGTTATACTGCTCCTTTTAGCCTAACTTATTATACCTATCTGTAAAAATTCTATTTATAG
>NC_045747.1:34522776-34525394 GCF_008692095.1 Etheostoma spectabile | reverse complement strand
TTGTATATTATATTAAGTACATATCCAGCTGTAAATTTTGTTATCTATATTTTATATTCATTGGACACTTTACTGATTTTTGCTCTCTGGTTAGAAGGTTAACAACATTTGGTTGTAATGGTACCGGTACTCTGTGCTATGACAATAAAGTTAGTAAGGTATTTAAGGTAAAATCTTTGTGAAAAAATATCTAAATTAAAATGTTTAAACTCAGTGCAAAAGATTTTATTTTTAAATTACTGACGTTTTACTGTACACAATTTACAACCCCATTGATGACCACAATGGAAATACGTCCTAAATTTCTATTTTTTTCTTTATTGTGTTTTTATCCTCGATTGAATATGATGTTTGTTCATGTGTAAAGCATTCTTAATACAATTAAATTAATCAAATGAAACATATATAACTACCTACTTTTTGTCATATCTTTGTTTAAAATAAATTAAAAAGTCCTTTGAGTCGTCACTCTTGAAGGACACAAAGCCTAATCCAGGACCAGGTCCAGGTTTGGGTCCGGGGCGGATCCGGGTACAGCGCCGTCCTAGGGCATGCTGCCTGCCTCTGCGCTGAAACACAACACAACACAGAGCTGTGAGGTGTGAATGAATGATGATGATGGTGGTAGTGATCTATGTGTGTACAGTAGAGATGGTCCTCTCTCACCTCTGAGCTTTAGCTGTCTGGCCTGTCATGTACCCCCACAGGGGGGGTTTCGAGGGGATGAGACACCCTCCTCTCTGTCCTCCCCTGACTATCAGCAGAGACTCCACACCTTAATGCTGGCAGAGAAACACTGATGAGCCGCAAGTCCATCGTCTATCAAGCAACATCATCACCATTCATTCTACACTCCATTTCTTCCTGCGAACAAAAGCAAATATCAGCCAGCCTTGTCTCGCTATGGCTGACTTCTTCTCTGAGTACACATATCAGTGTCAGGTTGAAGTCCTATGGGACAATCGTTGACTAGTTAGCTGCAGACCAAGAAGCAGTTAGCAAAACATGATGAAACTGGGACATCAAATACTTGAGGCCTCTATTCCATCCATCACCATCCCATTTTCAGCACTCACACAGAGGACTGATCAACACATGGATCATAGTCGTTGTTTTTTATCTGGAACAGAGAAGATGCCCTGCTAGGTATCTTCAATTGGTCATCCGGGAGGACGAATCAGAGCGAGGAAGACTGTCCACCAAGCTGCTCTACTTCTATCAGCTCCCCTGATGGCGCTCATGGAAGCTGTTGAGGATTTTTACTGCTTCATGGGAATCTAAGCGTGAGGTTACCACCGGGTGTAGCCGGCATCCAAAACGGACAGGCCCCTCCTACGGAGGGACATTTCTGAGCGCTAACATTCACCCGCATTAGGCATCCCCATTGACCCCATCATTTTTACTCACAATAAAGCAAAGGATTATTTCATACGGCCACGTTACTGCAACAGCAGGGATTCTAAAGAGCCTTAACACAAAACCAAGGAGTAAAACACCAGCATACAAGAGAAGAGTGAACATAGAAAACAGATAAAATCAAAAAGGTGCTAATCAGAATCAGAAGAATAAAAGTGTCTCCACCCACTACTTATGTGTTCAAAGCCTGACTAGAATAAGATATTAATGTTTTTTAGATTTAAAAGAGCCCCATCTGGGGGGTGGGGGGGGCTAACTTAGTTCCAGAGATATGGGGCCAGCCAACCGCAAATGGTCCATCAACAGCTATCTGTAGTGTAGCTGCATGGCAGAGCTCCACAGACTCAAAGCTGGAAGATTCTGCATGCACTAGATGTACTGAAAATAATAAACTAGCTTTTATCTTACATTCAAATTAAGAAAGTTTTCTGACAACCAAAACCTAAGTATCCAGTGACACACACTAGCAGGAGTTTTGTGTAAACACTGTCATTTGCTTTCATATAAAATAGTTTGCCAAATCATCTGCCATAGCAATGAAAGACAGGTTTGATCTTTCTATACTACGCCCCTAAAGGCATCATAATATAAAGACCCCTTTTTTTTTTTTTGTTTTTGGGCCAAGAAGGATCCCTGGGACGTACCCCACAGAGAGAGAGCCATGACGGGAGGAGTCAACCATCATAAGATAAACCTCCTATTTGGACATAAAACGGACGCTGAACCTTTAAAGGTCGAGTCTCATGATGCACCACACAACACTCCAAGTGTTCTGTGAGGTCCAAAAGGACTAAACAGGCGACTCCCGCATGCTCCATACACGAGGCTGATCCTATGTGCTCTAACAGTGCGATATCAGCGCTGTGACGGATCTAAAACTAGAAAGCGGAGTTTAAACACAGAGCTTTGCTTTGTGTATAAGCTGTAACGGTGTATAAAACAACTTTCTTCAAAACCTTAGAAGAAAAGTCAGATGGAGACTGGTCTAAGTTGGGACAACATCTGCAGCGTCAGATTTGTCCTATTAAGTAGGGCAGTGACTCCACAGCATCTTTAAAGCAGCTGCGGACCAGCACACCTACCTAAGACCCAGACTCATCACCTCCACCTTACCCTCCCCTCCTCACCTTTCTTTCTTCCCCTCCTCCCTTGTTTTCTTTTACTCCCTCCTCGATCCCTCCTTATCTCTTCCTCCTTCTCCT
>NC_045747.1:34522621-34522751 GCF_008692095.1 Etheostoma spectabile | reverse complement strand
AGAGGAAACACTGAGAGCAGCAGTCCAATCAGTCATCAGCACATCATCACTCATTCATTCCTCACATCATTTCTCCTGGAAAAAAGCCAAATATCAGCAGCTGTCCTCTGATTGGCTGCTTCTCTCTGAG
>NC_045747.1:34522420-34522554 GCF_008692095.1 Etheostoma spectabile | reverse complement strand
AAACATGATGAACTCTGGGAACTACTGAGGCCTTTTCTCATCACATGATCCCATTTCAGTCACTCAACACAGAGGACTGATCAACACATGGATCAATAGTGGTTTGTTATTGGACAGAGAAGATGCTGCTGGTT
>NC_045747.1:34522058-34522283 GCF_008692095.1 Etheostoma spectabile | reverse complement strand
CCAAGGGGGTAAGCGAGCATCCAGAAAGCGTACCTCCTACGGGGAGATTCTGAGGCTAACAAGTCACCCGCCATTAGCAACCCATTGACTCCCATTCATTTTTAATCAATCAATAAATCAAAATGTATTTCTACGGCACGTTACAGCAACCAGCAGGTATCTAAAGAGCTTAACATCAGAAACCAAGAGTAAAAACACATCATACAATAGAAAGAGTGAACATAG
>NC_045747.1:34521672-34521879 GCF_008692095.1 Etheostoma spectabile | reverse complement strand
GGGCAGCAACTGCAATGTCCAATCAACAGCTGATCTAGTGTAAGATGCCAGAGCTCCCAGACTCAAAGCTGGACGATTCTGCATGCCTAGAGTACTGAAAATAATACACTCCGTTTTATCTTCATTCAAATTAAGAAAGTTTTCTGAAAACCAAAACCTAATATCAGTGACACAACTAAGCAGGAGTTTTGTGAGACACTGTCATTT
>NC_045747.1:34521523-34521662 GCF_008692095.1 Etheostoma spectabile | reverse complement strand
GAAAATAGATTTGCAAATCATCTGCATAGCAATGAAAAGACAGGTTGTTCTTTCCTATAATCGCCCCTAAAGGCATCATATATAAAGACTGGGGCCAAGAAGGGATCCCTGGGGTACCCCACAAGAGAGAGGAGCCACT
>NC_045747.1:34521393-34521505 GCF_008692095.1 Etheostoma spectabile | reverse complement strand
CACCAATCATAACAGAAAAGCTCCTATTTGACAAAAAGGACCTGAACCATTTAGGAGCTGAGTCTCTGATGCCCACACAACACTCAAGGTGCTGTGAGGTCCAAAAGGACTA